>NW_006800158.1:813547-823171 GCF_000485575.1 Poecilia formosa
TCATTAGCTGTGAGGCATCATCACCAAAATGAACAGAAACAAACACTTTAGATAGATCACTCTGCATGTATTGAATCTATTAGACATGTGAATTTCACCTTTTAAATTAGATAAACATATTTTACCATTTTCTAGTATGTTGAGCTGTTTTTGTAATTGTCTCAGTTGTAAACAACCATAATCTTCCATGCAATTAATAATTTAATGGAAATGTGATTATGGTTAGTATGTGTCTGAACTATATTCCAATTGTGGTCTGTTTCTTATTTTTATTTTTTTTTTATTTTTGTTCTGCTTCTGATGACAAAAACAACTAATCTGTATTTTTATAAAGTGAAGAAATGGAAAAAGTTAATAATGTAGGTAGCATATTGAGTTTCCACAAACTCTTTTTTCTTAACAAAACCCAATCTGTCTCTTCAAACACATCAGTCAATGATTTTTTTAATTTATATATATTTGAACAAGACAAAACATTGGATGTATGCAACATTTTTCTTTTTCTGTATTTTAAAAACGTGTCATTGAAACCTTGCCACCACTGTGGCGAAATGGGAACTGGATCTTGTTTGAGAAATGGCGGGGTGAGACCAAACAGTCTGATTCATGATGGTTATTTATGTACCATGTAGCTGCTGCTCAGCGGGGGGTTAAAGGCATGGTCTTTACTAAGTAACATCTTTTCCTGCTCTGTTTCTCCTCAGCTGGGCTCGCGGCCGGTCTTCCTGGTGCAATCTCTGTTTTTGATCATCCCCCAAAAATAACGAGTGTAGGAGTTCTGCTCCAGTATCGTCATGCTGAGAAATTAGGTGCATTCAAATGAGCTTCGCTGTTTTATTGTGACGGTCAGGCTGATCCACATCCCCTGTTTTGGTGACATGACCTCATGTTTGTCACCGAATCTCACAGCGAACAGAGAGAAAACCACATAAAGAAAGAATATGCAACTGCGACGTTATTTTTTTAAAGGAAGACATGCCTTATTCTTTTCCTCTAATTGTCCTTTATTTATTTTGTCTTTTCCCCTCCTCCTGTTTTCACCCTCTTTCCTGAGACACAGCGATCCAAGTGAGCAATGGTGCATTACTAAGGACACCTGCTCACTTGACGTGGCCAGGAGGATTGACTGCTGTGTGTATTTGTGTCTTCGAGTGTGTTCACTTTTTATTCATTCATCAATTGCTAAGTTGAGAGAGGAACCAAACCTGTCACACCCTTTCATAGTGGATATCTGGAATTCTGCAAAGACTGTGTCCTAAATCCAGATGGCACCTTGATCAGCAATAATGAGAATATTCATACTCTGACAAAACCTTAACTGATGGTTAACATCAGTTAAGGTTAAGGTAGAGATATCACAGTTAGAAAGGGTGGACCCTTGTCATCTGTTAGTAGCCTTATCCTTACCAGTCTGTTATTTATTCAGAAAGTGCTCTAAAAATAGGTCAACTTGGATTTGACGTGACTGGGGGCATCAGAACTTGATTTTTGTATTTCAAAAGTGACTTTATGGTTTTGTTTGAGCCCTTGTGGTTGAATCATACATTTATCTAGAATACACTTATTGTTCAATCTTCGAAACACACTACACAGATTATCTTTATCCTGGTTCCAAGATGGAACAGACTGTAACTCAATATTCATCTGGGTGGTTTGACTCCAGTGTTGTCTACTACATGTTGAAGAGTCATTGGGAAAAACTCTGAACTACAAGATCCTTCGTGATCTACAAGATCCTTCGTGATCTACAAGATCCTTCGTGATCTACAAGATCCTTCGTGATCTATTTACCAGTACAGGAATGCATGTTTATGTGATAAAAAGCACCCTGATTGGTCAGTAAATTGTGATAGATTATCACAATTTAAACTATAAATTGTGATAAAAATTATATCAAAGATCATCAGTCCTTATTCGTTTAATCAAAAGTAAACTGGTCATGTTGGCTCCTGTTAACATCAGAGGTCTGTTAAGGTTTTCTCACACCGGATAGTACGGTAGACTTGATTCGATTGAGGACCAAAATTGTACATTTCTTCCATTTTCAACTGGTTTGAGTCTCTGTCACTCTCCAAATGATTGTGTCAAACGATCCAAACCCTTTGAAAAACTTGTTCACCCCCTGCCTTATGGTGGCGCTGCACCAAGAACCACTGAAGGAAGCAACAAGACAACCTCTGAAAAACACACTGAGTGTAACTTCCTTCTTCACACAATGTAAAAATATGAAGTGGCATCAGATTTTAATAGTTGTAGGATTTTACTTTTGTATTTGGTGAAAGACCATGAGCCCCACTAGTTCTAGACATGCAAGTTTGCTTTAGTTATAGTTTCCCAGCATGTCATGTGCTATAGTTCGGTTCCTCCTTTCAGAGTGCTCTCCAGTCCGATTGGCGTTCACATATTCATTCCACCATCATCACTCATTTAAAATGAACAAGGACCTGTAGGTTTGTAGGCGGACCAGAGTTTGCTTTTTTTTAGTCCGTACTTGAATAGAGTTTAATTACGCATTCACGCCTCCCCGAATCAACTGGACTTTCTAGGCAAACAAAGTAGAGTAAAATTCAAGCAGACTAAACAGGGCTGGTGGGAATGAACCCTAACAAACACTGGGACCGCAGGACCAATTGTCATATAAACTGCAAAATTCTATATCAGTACAAAAGTCCTCTCACTCTCTGTTGAAATCCATTTGTGCTCCATTCTCAAGAAGTTGTGATTTTGGATCTGGTTCTAGAAAGCATTTGACTTCTCAGAGAAGGTGGTCACTTGATGTTGATGTCTGTGATTACCTTTTGAGGAGGAACAGAGGCGTGACAGCTGTGGATCAACTATGACCTTCCCATTTGATATCGATAGAACATGTGTAGATCATGGATCAGAAGTAAGACCTGAAGGGACCCAATCGACTGAACTTCTCTGAACTTCACGTTTTCCCAAATTATTTATAAATCGGAGAACTTCTTCAGCATTCAAGTTGTGTTCAGTTAGCGAATGTAAAATAAACAGTTTCTTAATATTTCGTTCATAAAAGGACACCACAGCATCCCTCCAACTTAGACCTTCATGACACCAATTAAAAGCGACCTTGTTTGATGCAGTCTAAATAATTATTATCTCTTAAAGATGAAAAGAAAAGAAAATTCCTGCCAGTCTTAAAAAGTGACAAAGATGAGATGCTTAATTCGGGGAAGAGCACAATATGCTCCGTTACCTTCTCAATACTTTCTCTGTTGCTTTGAACGAGAAGAAGATTGGAAGTGAAGGAGGGACGGCGAGAGGGGCAAAAAGCAATATTTTACCATTTTAATACTGACATTTGAATGTGTTCTGTTCACATTTATTCCCAAACCCCGACTGTGCCCTCTCACCACACCCCCCCACCCCTGACTGTCAAACAAAAAAAGTAAAAACATTCTTATTCGTTTAGTATGTAGGTCACATTACAGTGGTGTCTAGCTATTGGACATGGGCTTAGATAACTGTTTGTTGAGTATTAAATGCTTTCGCTGCATCAGCAGCCTCTGCTACTGGCATTTCTCACACAGCTGTGCAGCTGAAAAGAGGCAGCACCACAGCAAAATTGCGTCTCGTTCATACACATGTACACACATGCTTTCAGTTTTTGGGCGGCGTGTGCGGGTGTGGTTGTGTGTATGGATTAAAAAAGAAAAAAAAAAATCTTTGTGTGAAACTCTTACTTTTCTCATATAAAAGTGGACATAAAAGCAGGTTTTGAAAGCCAGTCAAAGCTGCACCTAGAAATGAGCGCTGGGCTTTGGTGAAAAGGAGCTAAACCCAGTGACCTGAGGCGCTAACTCAAGCAGATGAATCTTTGCTTTTCTTTCCTCTTATCCATGTTTGCTTTGGGTGACCTTGCACACCAGCCTTGTTTCGGTGTGTTCACATAGCGGCTGCCCTAATGGCTCCGATAGGCCCCAGTGTGGCCGGTGCTTTTCCTCTGAAAAACACCCCTCAGCGCTCGACCCTTCGCCCCTTCAATTATATCCTCGCCTTTTGATGCAACCACTGCAACCCCTGATTTGAAAATGGCCAGGAAGAAGTTGCGGGGGGAAGAGGAGAAAATTGCCCTTGCTTTGATAGCAGCAGGATCCAGGCGAGGAGTTAAGTGTTCACTTAAAACAGAAGGGCGGGAGACATGAGGGGGACGTGGAGCCGATGTGCAGTTTTACCCTCTGTTGTCTTAGCGTGAAATGAAAGATGCGAGAGGTACATGTGTGCTCGTTTGTGAGCTTTCCTCCCCTCCTTCTGTCCTTTGGACAAAACAAGCCCAGATGGTGATTGATTTTTCAAGTGCTGACATCCCTGCTTGAGAAGCGCCCCTCCATTCTGCACACACACGCACATGCACACACATGCACACCCTTCTTTGTGCCTACCAAGTCAGGCACACTAACATCTCAGTGCCATCTTTCTCTTTGTGACTGCCAGGAGCCACTATTGATTGACAAAAGTATGCATGCAAACAAATAGACGTACACACGCATGCATGCATACACACACACGCAAACACAAACATGAGGACATGCTCGCAATGACATCCAAGTCCACAAGCACAGAGCCAGAGGTCATTTCCAGTCTGTCCTCATTTGCAGGTGGAGCTTTAAAAAGGGAAAACATGTCCATGGAAGTGAATGTGTGTCTGCATGGTTGTGTGTCCTGTCTGTCTCTGTGTTGCCCTCCGACAGACTGGCAACCTGTCCAGGGTGACCCCGCATCTCGCCCGGAACGTTAGCTGGAGATAGGCACCAGCAACCCTCCTGGCCCCACTAGGGACAAGGGTGTACAGAAAATGGATGGATGGATGGATGGATGGATGGATGGATGGATGGATCGATGTCCATGGAAGGTATTAAATATGCCAAAGACTGCCTGCTTTTACTGAAATACCTTTGGAAGTATTAGGTAATGTGTTTGATTGACAGAATATACATAAATTAATCATTTCTCAACCATCCACATTCACTCCAGCCCTGTTTGGTCCACTTTAATCCAACTCTGTTCCCGGTTCGCTTGTGGAGGTGTGAGTCCAACTCTGGTTGAGTTCTGGTCTGCCTACAAACCTCGGTCTGGGTTCGGCTCATCTTAACACTGGCATGGTTTGAAAGCATTTGTGAATGCAAATGGATTGGAGACCTCTCCAAGAGCAGAAAGCAGACTGTAGCGCAGGGCATTCTGGGTAAATACAACTAAAGCAAACAAGAGTTTGATTAATTCCTCGTGTTTTTTTTTTTGTTTGATTGTTTTACCAAAGGTTTAAGAGAAATCCTACTACCTCTAAAATCTGACTCCACTCCATTTTTGTTTATATTTTACAAAGAAGGAATTGGCGCTCAGTGTCTTCATTTTTTTAAATTTCTTTCTGCAGTTCTTGGTGCAGCGCCACCACTGGTGAGGGGGGGAACAGGTTTTTCAAAGGGTTTGGTTGCTTTGACACAGTGAACTGTAAAAGAGAACTATACCAGTGGAAAATGTAGTAAATGTTAAAATTTTTGTAACCGACTCAAACCGACTGTACTGAACGACCAGGTGTGAAAACTCCCTCAAAAGGAAGTGCTGGACATTACCCATTAAAGTGCAATTTAATTCTCATCCTCAAATATTCTGCTTTTTTTTGTACACTGAATCTGGGATTTATATTTTGAATTTCCATGTCTTCTATTAAAATAAACCATCTTTAAAACAGAGAACCCCTCATTTTGTGTCTGTGCAAGAATGCCAGAAATGGACAACATGGAGGAAGAAAAACCACTGATTATGGTTCATAAACTGGCATTTCCCCGGATGCTTCCCCAGTGTGAGGCAGATAAAGAGACACAGAGCAATGACAAGCAGGGATAGCATAAAGTGACAGAGAGCTGTACGCCACAGCAGCCCCATTGAGTTAAAGTGGCTGTGTGGCTAAATGATGTCATTGGCTAACTAGGCGTTCTCAGGCCATTGCCTCTGTTTGCGTGACTAAATACATACAATTAAGGCCTCGGCACTTCTCAATCTCTGTGAACTCATTGTTATCCCCGGGTTCAAGTGCACTGATAATGGGGGCCAGAGGAAAACAGGCATAGCAGCGAGAGAGACGGAGAGCTGGTGGGTAAAATAGACATCTCATTATTAGTGGCATTCTCTTTCACCCCGACAGCGTTTCTAAAGCCTCGTTCAGCGTTCACTAATCTGTCCCCTTTTCTGGCAGTTTTGCTTTCTTTCCTGTGGCTTTCTCTTTGTGGCACTTTTTATTTTTTACTTTGTCGTATCGCTTGTATGTTTTTCTCTGTGCTTCTCTTGTCCCTCATTAGTTTGGCCCTTTGTCTCATGATGCTTCATGTTCACTAAAACACACACTTTTCACATGCAGTTCAGCTCCAACAGCAGAGATCAGGCCTCATATGACTTTGTGTGGTCAGGAGTCATTTGTATCTTGCAAACGTAAGTAAATAAGAGATGCATTGATGTGACATTTCTTATCCGATGCTGATCATTTCAATTTCACATTTTGAAAATAAATTTGTAAAAATAAATTTGTATTATTTTGTAGCTTCTGATCTGACTTCACCCAGGCCCTCGTTTTCCAGCTTTAAGTTTCAGTTTTCGTTGGCTTCGAGCTGAAGAGCAGCTGCAACAACTTTTCTGCAAAGTTTTGCAAACAAAAACTCACTCAGTCACAGAGAATGTAAGTTGCCCTCGCTGTTGCCTGTACAGAGCAGTGGAGGTCACAGTGTGGACTCTCTCTCTCTCTCTCTCTCCCTCTTTCTCTCTCTCACACACACGCACACACACATGCACACAAAAAAGATTGGGTGTAATCGTCTAAAGTGAGACTTCCCTGATGGCCTCAACACTTGACAGTGATGCCCTCAAGTCTCAGAGAAAACTCTGTAACTTGAGAACAATTGCTTCTGTCTGTCTTGAGTAACCAGATCACCGTGCTGTCCTCCCTGCCCACAGGCACACTCCTTCCCAATCACCACTGCACATTCATGCACACACACACACACACACACACACACACACACACGCACACACACACACACACAGGCCCCCACACACAGATCTTCTTTCTGTAGAATACACACAGAGAGACAGATAACCCATGGAAGGAGTCTCACACACAGGTTTGTGTGACAATAAGTGTGTCTGAGGCATACTACAGGGTGTGTGTGTGCGCATGTGTGTGTGTGTATGCCTCTAAGCAGAGGAGGGCACGTTCTCCTTCACTCACTGCTGTGCAGTGTAGTGGTAGTCAAGGTAAATTGATCTTATTTAGTGGCACATCAACACGTGTAAGGGGGCTTACGGCTCATTACTCTGGGCCCTGATCCTTTCTGTTCACCCGCTGATGGATGGCCTGGGCGGGTGAAGGGAGTTACAGGTGGGGGGCAGGTTAAGGAGAGCAAGATGGACATCAGCCACAGCGTCCCCCCATCACATCCTTCCTCCACTCCTCCTCCTCTGACTTCTTTTTACTTTTTCCATATATTTACATTTTTTTTGTCCACTTGCCAGAGTTCCTGAACATGTTGAACAAGCAGGTTTTAAATCTTCAGAAGATCAATGGAAATGCGTTTCTCAGTGGTGACGTGAACTTTTACCTTCACGTTGCTCTTTATAGGGATGTCCAGTCGTATTTGCTGCGTGGATCTGTTGTTTTGTCAGGCGCCGTGTTCAAGTCCTGATGTTTCAGGTGTTTTCCTTTCAAGGATTTTCCAGCTCACTCAATTTGCCAAACAAATTGTACCCGACATTAACTCTAACCTTACCTGTAAACGCAAGCTGGCTTTAAAAGTTAAATTATTTTCAGCTTTTACTGAATTCGTGTATGATAAGAAGTTCAACTGGCTTTGCTTTGCACATTTGTAAACTGTAAAATGGCACATGCAGACTTCTATCGACATGTGTTGTCAATATGTGACTGAAGTAAAATAAATATAATAAAATGCTTGGACAGCTGCACCACTTATAGAAAACCATAAATTTAAGAAAAATGTTTACGTTTTAAAAGGATCAAACAAAATAACTGGTCTTATTTTGGGTCTAGATCTTTAGCTAAGTTATTTCTTTTGTCTCAAACCTCTTATAAAGAAAACAGCTCAGTAGCTGTACTCTGTTCTTAGGTGTGCATGTTGTTTTATATTGTCTTTTTGACAAAACATGGACGTTCCTGGAAATTATGTCTTGAAGGCAGCACATACATCTGTCCGTCCATCCATCTATCTTGTACATGGTCTAGCATTAGGAAAAGGCAGCTAGCATCTCTGCAGACCCCACACATGCTGGACACAAACTGTTCAGACTCTTACCTTCAGGTCTATAGAGCGTTACTTGCAACAACCAGCTGCCACAGAGACGGTTTGTTTCCCCAGGCCATCTCAGATGAACACTATGAACACTACCAGAGTAGTGAAGTACTCAGCTGTATAACAAGATAAGGATATTTCCATTTTTTAAACGGAAAATACAGGGCTTTTATATATATATATATATATATATATATATATATATATATATATATATATATATATATATATATGTGTGTGTGTGTGTGTGTGTGTGTGTCCTAACTAAAACTAAAACTAAGTTTGTTTATGCACATAAATTTGGCAACTAAAGATAATTCATATTACGACTCTGATGGCAATTTAGAGTTTCCAGCTAACTTGTGAATATTTTCTGACCCAGAAAGAACCTGGGTCCTTCGGTCTGTGAATGCTGAGGGAGAAAATTCTACCCCAGTAGAGACTCTGAGTGGGGTTGGATCCAGGGCTCTGTGTGCCACAGTTGTGCCCCAACCAACGCATGTGATTTTAAACATACATTTCCGAATGAGTTTGTCCGTGACTCAGACTCAATCCTTACAGTCTGAATGTTTTTTTTTTTTTCCTTCTTCTTTTGTGCTTCAGAGGGCACTGCGTTCATTCCTCCCCATAAAAATCTGGAATACTGATTTGTCTGACCATGATAAATATTTTCCACTGAGTGATGGTCTGCTTTTCATAAACAACAGCACTGTCAGAAGGATTATGGCTGCTAGGTGTTTGGCTTAGGCTGAAATTGCGGCCTTGAGTATTGGTTACCAAATATCCTCCATCTTCTTTGTCATTCTTCTAAGTTGTGGTAATAATAATGATAAAATAATCATATTACTTTTTTTTTTAAATTGAATTATTTCCTTAAACTTTTAAGGATAGTCAAAAGATTTGCATCATATGTCTCAAGTAAGCTGGTCGTATAGTTGTGTTTTTTTCTTCTCTCTTTTAACACCATTAGCACACTTTTCTTTTAGGTTTCCTTTATTTTTCCCCTTTCTCCCTCCCATCCTCCCAAAAACAGAAAATATAGTGGGACCTCTTTTAAATGTTCTATTTTGTTTCTCTGCTGTACTTGTTGATTTCAGATGTTTAGAAGGCTGGATTCACTCATTAGCTGTGAGGTTTTTGGTCAGGCATCCTGCTTTCAAGCTTTCTGTTTGAAAGCTTGTATGTGGTGAACTTTTAAACCCGTACATTAGCTCTCTGACACTTAATTGTTACCAGCATGCAAACCTGCACTGTAAACATGGCAGCCATGACACACGGCTTCCACACACACACACACACACACACACAC
>NW_006800158.1:823217-839097 GCF_000485575.1 Poecilia formosa
GGAGCACTCCGTCAAGTCTCTCCCTCTAAAGCTCATGGAGCATTCCTCTCATTCATGGAAGCAAGGCCCTCCTAGTGAAGCGCTTAATTGGCTGCAGATTGCTCTTTAACCTCTGGGTTATACCACACACTCACACACAAGCAAGGCTCGCTCACACAACAGACAAAGGCAAATGCGCACACATTGCACATGTGTGCGCACACACAAGCGCACACCACTTGGCAGGCTGTTAAAGTCTTAAGGAAAATGGAGAGTGGTTTTTACAACTCGGATGGGAGGTCAAAGGTCAACAGATTTGTTGCAGACGTCCTTTGAGGATCTGTCAGTCAAGGCTACAATCTCATGGTGATTACCACACACACACACGCACACGCATGCATATGTTTGGATGTGTGTGTTTTGTCTTGTTTCTGTTGTGTTTTTAAATGAATAGTTCAGTTTTCTAGGTGGGATCCTGAAGTCTGTAGCAGCCAATACCTTACATACTTTAAATCATTCTCAGAGTGTCTTAAATAAATACAGGTCAGGCATTTATAAAAACACTGTTAAAAATATTGACCACCTTCTTGTACAGAGAAATGAATGTACAGAGAAATGAATGCTAACAGAAAACAGTTTTTGCTAGCATTCTGTAAAATTGACTTATCACATCAAATGCATTACCCAGGAGAGGCTTTTCAGGTGGTGGCTAACTGTAGGTAAGCGTAAAACTCAACGAATGTTGTTCACTATAATAAATGATGTTTATTTATTTATACTATTGGTTTTTGTAGCAAATAATTACACTTAAGAGGTTCTATGTAGCGATCTAGGTTTAACGTTACAGGGTTACTTTTACAGACTGTGTCCACTGATAACTGCAATCTTTTGTCTTTTGATTTTCCCAACTGTAAATCATAGAATTTCAACTGTTATGAAGCAAAATATGCATGTATTTTCTACAACATTTTTGTCATTTGTTAAGCTCTCAACAGAACCCTGCTCACTAAAAATGAACTAACCTTCAAAAGTTTAGATGTGCGAAAAAGTGGGAAATCAATATGAATATGTAACTTTTTGAAAGATCCATTCCTTCAAATGGTGGCATGGAGAATCGTAAAATATGAAAATGTCAGCTGCAGACTGTTGCTTGATTGTCCAGTATTAGAAGGTTGTACCACCATGGAAGACAATGATATTGAATCTGGCATTTTAGCTGTAGATTTCTTAAAATTAAATTATTTTTTCCACCCCTTTTAGGAACTCTACACTACACTTTACTATCTGAAATTCAAAATTAGAAAAAAAAAATACTTGTCCAGTTTCCCACCACTGGATATCTGATCTTAATATTTTCAGACGATCTGTAATGTCTTGGTCCCTGACTTTACAGCCCAACAGAGATATCTGTGCCTGACTTTTAGCCCGAGTCGGCTGCATGACTTAGAAAATCATAAGCTATTAGTGTCTAAGTTTATATTCTGCCTTGACAAGAGGTGAGTCTAGATTATACTTTTAAATGTGGCAAAATAAAATAAATAAATAAATAAAAGAGATGCTCCACATGGCTGACTGATACCAGAGTGGGTATTCTTATATCTTCTGCTCCTGCATACATGAGGACATACTCGTCCGTCTTACAGTGCTCTCCATTGTTAACAACGCATGCTGAATTTCTCCATGACTCACTCTCCTCTTCCAAAAGAATTAAAATCTCTGTGCTTTCTTCCCAGTTCAGCTTCTGCACTTTTTTTCCCTCTTAGTGCGTGAAAAGGACGCAGCGCTAATGTGATCGTGCTCATCGCAGAAAGAACAAGTGGCACAATTGAAAAAGAGACAGAGGGAAACTGAATGAACATTTCTAATTTTCTGCAGTGGCTCAGTAAGGATAGGAAAGGCTTTTCTTCAATCAAAAAAACAAAAAATTATACTTTACTGCATCACTATGAATTATGAATACGAATTGATCAGTTATTTGTAACAAACATCAGTAATGATAACTTCTCCTCTCACTGTACAAGCCCCATGAATGATTAAGCTACTGTAGCAATGAGAGTAGATCATATTACAGACGCCATTTTGTTTGCTCCCCCTGCTACCTTTCATATCTCCAGCAGTTGTTTACCATATTTACTCTAAACAGGACGGCGGTGGAGTGTGTGTATGCAAAGCATGTGCGTGTGTGTGTGTGTGAGTGTGATAGAGACAGAGTGGTGAGAGTTTGCAGGCGGGGTGGCATGCTCGGAGTTAATGCCACAAATTGTTGTTAGATGCAGGTCTCCCTCCGCCATGCGTTTTGGACAGGAAGAAAACGTGATTGGCTTTGTTCAATCTTCCTGGCAGCCGACACCAGCTGACATCTGTTCCCTCCTAACCACTCAGACTTATCTCCATCAGGGAACACACACACACATGCACACGCACACACACGCACACACACACAAGCAGCGTTACATAAAACAACCACATGCACACACTGATTCATGCACTCATGCAAACAGCCATTCTTGCGTCTTTTGAGGAAGAAGCGTGTCCGTGCTAGATTTTCTTTCTTTTTTTTTTTTTTTTTCAGAAACATTCGCACATTTAGCTGTTAATGAAGAGCTCAGTGCGTGACAGTTGTATGGAAGCAGAAGGTAGCCTTATATTGACAAAATGTATTTAAAAAAGTATTAGTTAAAAAAAACAGAAGATGATTTGCTTATCTGTTTAGGAGCGATTTTGGCAAAGCTTCACATCTTATTGCAAAGACAATTTATATTATCTGTGACAAAAGGGCTTGGCCACATATCTGGGATTTTTATTCAGTTTTTCTG
Source organism: Poecilia formosa (assembly GCF_000485575.1). Taxonomy (NCBI): domain Eukaryota; kingdom Metazoa; phylum Chordata; class Actinopteri; order Cyprinodontiformes; family Poeciliidae; genus Poecilia; species Poecilia formosa. The sequence goes on from NW_006800158.1 coordinate 826,013, forward strand.
TTTTTTTAAAAAACAAATAATAGCAAATGCATGTGTGTGTAAGAAAAAGCCTTTTCGCTCTGAAACTAGAGGATTAAATAGGGAAAAATAAATAATAATAAAAAAAAGAAGTAGGGAGGGTTGGTGGGAAATAACGGACAGAAGCCTTAGTGCTGAGAGGCTGTTTGGAATTGGCCCCTCTGCTCCGGGGTCTTGGGAGACGAACGCAACACGTCCAGATTTGGTGTTTTTGTTGCACTTACCAGAAAACACCAGATGAATTCTCGCCGAGCCATGTGTACCGGTTTGTGTATGCATGAACGTGTCAATGTGTGAGCATGTATGTGTGCGCATACTCAAGTGTGTGTGTGTCTTCTGTACGTGTGTGTGAGCAGGTGGCCGGCATATTTGAAGATGACAGTAGGGGTCTGACCCATGCCAGGCTCAATAAAGCAGCCTTGTGATGGAGCTTATGTGACACACCATCCCAAGGGCTCTGGGGTCCCCCCCTCTCCCGCTTCTCCTCCAACACCCCCTTACACACATGTGCACAACACACACTCAGACACACACACTGCCACATTTCCCAAGTGGGGCTCTCTGTCAGATTGCAAGGGCTGCACTCTGATTGCCGCGGGTGTGTGTGAGGTCTGTGTGTGGTCCGATGACGACACACTCGACAAACTATTAGCGCTAACAGCATTGATCCGGGTCACCTCCAGATTTTATGACAAACTCCGATTTGCAGATCGAAGCAACTGCTAAATGAGTTGGAAGGAATGCTGGAAGTTCTGCTGCTGCTCTTTGGTTGAATCCGATATGAGTGTCAGGCGGTTCGGCCCAAATACACAACACAGAGGCCGTCCAGTGACAGGAGACTGATAGTCTAAGTTTATTTGTGTAGCACATTTTGGTAACAAAGACAGTTCAAAGTGATTTACATCATGAAAACATCATACAGTCAATAATTTCGAAACAAGCAATAAATATTACTTCATGTCAAGAAACAAACACAGTCCAATGAGGATGGTTTCACACCTGATAGTCCAGTAAATTTGATTGGGGTCCAAAATCTTCAGCTGCTGTGGTTCTGTTTCACACTGAGTGTGTAAAACAAAACAAACCCTTTTCAAAACCTGTTCCCTCGCTCGCCTATGGTGGCACTGCTCCAAGAACCACTGAAGGAAACAACATGAAAGCCTCTGAAGAAGACACTGAACACCACTTCCTTCTTCACAAAATGTATGCAAAAATAGAGTGGTGTCAGATTTTAGAGGTTTGACAATTTATCTTTTGTCTCTGGTAAAAGACCATGAGGCATGTCTCGTTCTAGCGTGAGACTCATTCATTTACTTTGGTTATATTTAAACAGAATGCCCTGTGCTGTAGTTTACTTCCTGCTTGTGGAGCGGTCTCTGGCCCACTTGGCCGTCAGATATTCATTCAAACCACAGCAGAGTTCACCTCAACCAAAACCAGACCAGAGTTGGTTTCTTGGTTCAATTGCTGGCAGACACAACCAACAGACTGGAAACTGTACCTGCAGTGAAAAGTGGCTTTGCAAAGTAAGAGGAATTGACTACTTACACTTTCCACACGTTTCATATTTTACAGAAATTCATATTTCTGTAAACATGAATTTACAGAAAATTCATGTTTCTTTGACATCACAACTGTACACTACCTTTGTGTTGGTCTCAAAGTCTCAGTGAAACACATTAAAATGCATCATGAAATGTGACAAAATGAAAAAAGTATGAATGTTCTGGTAAGCTGGCCACTTAAAAAAATAAACCAATGCTATGAAATAGAAAAAAGAGCCAAAAACTACAGTACTTAAATGTGCAGTTAATCTACATTTATAGACCAGCACTTTCAAAATTGAACTAAATTCACTTTATTTATAAATGTTTCCTATGTTGGAAGTCAAGAAAATGTGGTAAATGTGATCCTTCCAGTCATCCTAATAGTTTTTGTTAGTGTAACATTTTCCATCTGCTTTCTGTCAAATTATTTACATCCACTAGACTCTTGACTTCTCTTTATACCACAGAAACTTTATATTAATACGTGTATGTTTCACACAAAGCTGCTTTGTCTCCCATCTTGTTTTATTTGTGTCTAAAGGTAGCAATGTTAGTCTGAACCTGTGACTTATTTACTTTATTAATCACAGTCACGTCTTAAAGAAGTTTATGTTCTACTTTATTTATATATTGAGGCCTGTCAAATGCTTTCAGGCTGAGGTCACTGAAATCAAATGAAAGGGAACAGCTGGGCTGATATGTCTGGAATACATGCAAAGTGGACAGAAATACAGTGTGAAGATGAACAGTTTTCATGTTGGTTTCTCCCTTTCTCCTCCTTGCCATATTGCAGGGGTGTCCAAACTTTTTGCAAAGGGGGCCAGATTTTGTGTTAAAAATGTAGGGGGGCCGACCTTGGCGGACGTTCTTTATATAGAACAGTAATATATTTAAACAAACTTCAGCAAGCCATTCTGTGTTTTACATTTGCTTTTTTATTTTAATTTCAGCGATCTTAAGCATGTCTTTTGGTTTATTTGAAACATGAATATAATATGCAATTGAATATTCACTTAACTTCACTTTTTTAACACTTGAACTTTTTTCTAACAGTTAAACAGAAGTAATTGTACTCTTGTGTGCAAATTACATTTGAAACATAAAAAAAATATCTCACCATGGCAGTTCAATATTTACAGAATTTTTAAATAAAATAACAGAAAATTGAGCAAGTAATAGTCATATCAACAAGTGCAGGGCTCATTTGAAATATGACATATTAGTAAATGTTGATTAGATTTTTAAAATGTATTATCCTGGGGTGAAAACTGAAAACTTGTCTTAATTTATGACTTTTGACTTATTTAAAAACAAAAACAGAATTTATTCAAAGACTTATTGTAAATGACAAATGACTTGTTCAAAGGCAGTGGTATTGATGCACAAGATGTCTCATATGTGAGAGTCCGTTATTTAAATTCACAACCGAGAATGTCTTCTCACACAAATACGTCGACTAGGGTTGCAACCCGTCCCGTATTGAACCGAAACGCGATTTGTTCCGTATTCTACAAATGTGTATGTTTAATAACAAGGAAGTGGTCCCCGAATACATTATATAGTAGGCTGCCCCAGTCATTGTTTCACTCACGGTGTTGCGATATTTTGCGCCCAACTGCTTTCTGGGTAACACAGACCAACCGACACGCTGCCGCCGCAGTCCCGCCCCCCCGGCTTTAAATAATATGGACTGGACCCTTGGTAACCCTAGTCGAAGCGCAGCGCGCGTACCCCCCCGCGCGCTGTGGGGGGGTACGCGACGCGTCCCTTATTTGGATTTCTGACAGGTGGCAACCCTAATGTCGATCCAAACAAGCTTAGGATTTTCTTACCACATGCTCGAATCTCTCGAAACCTGTTCTTATCCAGCTGTCGTAAAAGTTCGCGAGAGAAAGCTGCTGATGCCGACCGCGGCTCTCTGCGTCACACTGCACCTCAATGAGCTCCAACTGCAAATGGTCAATGACGGACAGCATTTAGTGTGTAAGCTACGCCCTATGCAGGTAACAGTACTGCTGCCCAATGTATTAATTCTGCGTGCGGGCCAGATGTTATTAGGCCTGAGCAGCTAAGCGCTGCGAAGGCCTATTGTAATCGTGCTGTATTAGGCCCGAGAAGCTAAGCGCCAACTGTTTTGTGGCAAGTTGTTGATTAGAAGTTGGTTAACTCTGCCATGAAAATACACCAAGAACAGAGAAGCAGGCTAGGAGAGCGGCCATGTTCAAGTCCAGGTTCAGGGACCATCGTTACTTCCAAGGATGTATCCATTGATTTTCATTTATTTCCCAATTCTTTGAACAAATTTCCAAATGCTGTTGTTTCTATCGTCCTAAAATACTATTTCTTTGAAGAAAGACAAAACTCATGTGAGCAACTATTGAATTCATTTTTTTTTTTGTTGATATTGTGTATTTTAGTTTTTTTTTTTTTTTTGAATTCAGTGACTTCCCCCAATCAGGGATAGGAAATAGACCAAAATGATGAAGGATTTAAGTCCTTGGACAAACATCTAAACAACTTTGCTGCCATAAACACTCAATTTTTCATTAACTGTAAATTAATAAAAGCAGGAGTAATTAATATGGTAACATGATATTTAGTCAAGTTAAACTTACCAGAGGAAAGTAAGAAGCAACCGTAAGCAGAGAGAAGACTGTCAACAACAAACTAAACACACAACAGGGTTTGGGTTTTTCTCTCTCTCTCTTTTTTAGTTTAATTTGTCTGGCATCAATCTGCGACTGTCCACGTCATTAAAAGCAAAAAATAACAACGATAAAGGCCTAATATGAGAAGCTGTTCCCTGATCATTTGGTACACTAATGTAAAAAGGACAAAAAAAAATGAAATTCAGCAAGCTAAGCCTATTAACAAATTTAGCCAGCCCAGGTGTCAGAGCAGACTCAATTGCCACTGTGACCAAATCCTTTTTAGATTCATCCACTGTAATTTTCATTCTCTTATGCAGTGAAATGCTTTTTTCCCCAGCTGTAATTAAGGAAAGCAGCCCAGCAACAGCTCAGTAAGCTGTTAGGAAAAAACGTGCATCGGTTTAAAGGATAAATCCCACCAATTCTATACCCCCTCTCCGCATGTTTTAACCCAAGAAGTCATGAAAATCATTTCTGGCTTTAAACTTCAAGATGAATGCAGAATTCTTAGCTCTAACTCCTCTAAAGCAGTTGTCCCTAGAAGTCAAACATGATAAAAAAAAAATAAAAAAAAAAACTGGGCTCCTCGCAGGTGTTGAGTATACTGACAGTGAATACAGCCATGAGGCTTAATGGGAAGGGAGGTTAAAGTGGTTTCATCATAGATCAGTTGACAGTAATGCTTTGGGGCAGACACTACTGATGCTGAGACAGAGAAGAAAAAAGGATGTTACCTGTCAGCCAGACAAAAATCCGTCTCACCTCAGAACTTTTACCCCATCTGACGCTCTTTCTAATGCTCTCTGTGAAGCCCTGCTCCCTCCCTGCTCGGAGCTGCCATACATGCACAGCAACAGGCAAAAAAGTTCTGGCTCCTAAAAATGAAATAACAAGCAGTCGTTCTGTAAGTAATTGATATCTGTGTAACGTGTCCCAGTTGGACATTGGATTCAGCGTTATGTTTTCCTCTGATCAGTTTAATCAAAGCTGCAGTATATAATTTTTCTAAAAAAAAATGTATTTATATATTTGTTAAAATTGCCATTATGCTGTGTCAGCATAAGACAGATAATTGGTGAAAAAAATCGAGCTCCTCTGCCCTTTCCCAGTGCTTCCAGTATGAACTACAGAAACACACCACTCAATCAGAAGCAACCAATCAGAGCCAGGAGGAGGGTTGTAGGGCTGTCAATCACTCTTGTGCTCACCCTCCCCCTTTTGCTCTTTGCTATGCTACAGCTGGTTCACCACAACATTACCTGACAACAAAGCTAAGGCTAGTTAGCATGACCACCGGTAATGTTGGTTAAATGGCTTTTCTGGAACGATAAGTTCTTTCTCGCCATTAGCACGTTTAGCAGTGGATACATAGCATGATTGACAGCGCTAAGCCCCTCCTCCTGACTCTGACTGGTGTTGTTTTTGACTAGGAGCAGTGCACTTCTTCAGACAGCAGGGTGCCTCAGGATGGAGGTGGAGGAGATCGATCTTTTCAAAGATTATCCGTCTCGTATTACACTGTCATAACTTTGTGATGTTTTTAACAAATATGGGAAAAAATACAAAACATATCTCTGTAACAGTTCCATACTGCAACTTTAAGAGGTTTTGTAGTTTCTTTCTTTATTGTACTGACTCACATTATGAATCTGATTCTTGCTGCTGATACAACAGCTGCCGCCAGATGAGCTATTTTTGCTCAATCACTTAAATCTTCAACTCAGGTCTTGTTGTGTTCAGATAAATGAACTCAGGGTATAAAAAGAGAGGAAATATACTGGAATGGAGGAATGATGTTTTCTTATGTGGGTTCTCGGTTGGATTTCCAGAAGTTCTCATCTCATTTAATGTAACAATAAACTATGAACTTGAACATGTGACCATGGTGTACTTGCACACAGACCTTTTGAAGCTTTCTGGAAAACAAGACCTGCAAGATAAAAATCAACTAAGTGGCTGTGTGTGGTATGCATGCATGCATTACTGATGCAATCATGCATTGTTCTCAGAAGCATATTCAATAGCTAAAACACGGTTCATGTAATCGAATATCTGAATTTTAGCTTGGAAGGTAATGTCTAATTTTGTCTTTACATCTTCCGTTATTATCTACTGTGTACCGCTCTGTGTCATTTGCTATCGTTTCACATGATGACTGGGTTTAATAGAGATGGTTTGCTATATTCTCTGCTATTAATGTAATTTCAGGTTAAGTTTCACATTTCAGCCTCCTGCCTTTGGGCAGACTACATCATGATTATTTTTGTCAGGAGTTTTTTGAATACATGAAATAAACAGTAAAGTACATCAACTGGCCATTCCTGCTCAGACTAGCAGATGAAATATTAGATTTAGAGTTAAAACGCATTGAAGTTGACAACTACCACACTCCGGTCTGAGCATCAAAATGGTGATGCAGCTTTAACATGGAGGCCTGTCTCAGATGTGACTCAGCCTGAAGTCTAATGTGGCCCTAAGGCTGCTTTGGTGTCTCACACACAAAGTTAAGATCTCATAAATCTCTGTTAGACATTAGAGTTAGTGTAGAATTAGCCAGGTCATTGCATTTTGTAATTCCATTGAGTTTGTGATTTCTCCCATTGAACTTGATTTCTCAGAATATATGTCGTTCTGGCCAATCAGTGAACAGAAGGAGGAATTGTGTTTTCTTCATTTTTTGGAGTTGCAGTCTGCCTGTAAAGGGTTGTAGTTTTAGCAGTGGCAGCGGAGGAAGCAAGTAAAGCCATTTGGAAGCGCTTCAGTCACACATTCAAATGCTGAGCAATTAAAATGGGAGCAAAAGGAATATTTAATAAGTTTCATTGGGATGGTGTTTTGCAGTGAGCTTCATAGCGTAACTTTCTTCAAAATCAAGCTGCCTTGTTGGTTACATCATGGCCAAATGTTAGTGATTTGGTAAAATCAGATCCAATCATTTCAAACTTCAGCAGTCTACACCTTCAACAAGCAATGGTTTCTCAGTAACCGAGGGCCTGGGCCCTCTGCACGAAGCAAAGCATAGAACAAGGGACGGGTTTAACCAGGCTGTCTAGTATAACATTTTTATTGATGGGATTTTCTAGATTTAAAAAACAAAACAAAAAAGCCTCACACAAATGTTTAACAAAGACCGCTACTAATTTGTAATAGGTCCTGTTAAAAATCCAGTTAATACATTTAGTTAATATATAATTTTTCCGCAAAAGCGGAAATAAGAAAGAGTGTAGATACTAGCTTCACTACAGTTCTAAAATAGTTTCCACTGTGTGTTTTATGTATTTTAAGGTATATTTGATACATGGGTTTGTGTTTGCAAAAGAAATTAGTCAAAATCTATTAGGAAATTGCAATTTCCCAAACAGAGCTTAGATATGGTATGGGTCTTGTTCAGTGGGGATACAGAAAAAAAATGTTTATGCACTGATATTTAAAAACAAAGATTTTTTTTTTTGTTATATTTTTGTTTCTTTTTGCCTCCCTTCTACTGTTTCCTTGTTAATAACTACAACAAGCTTTACATGTCCATCAGGTCATCTGTTCTGAAATGGAATAAAAAGCGAAGCACACCCTGGAAGGGCTGGGAGTCAGTCACTGGGCACACACACACACACACACACACACACACACACACACTCACACACACGGCAAACCTGTAGGCAACACAACAATTAGAGGTTCCTGGCTCCTTTTTAACTGATGCAGAAAAAAAAAAAAGAAAAAAAAAACTTAGTGCTATTTAAAAAAAACTGTCAGGGGATGAACAAGAAAACATAACTGTATATCCTAAATTAATCCCTACTGAGGTTAAATAAATCTGCAGCAAAAGAATGAATCCCAAGCCTCTGTTGCCTCATCCCACTGTAAAATAAAACCCAGCTTTGCTTTTTTGATCTCTTTTTATGCATAACTAAGTGGGTTTAACGATATATTAACCTCTCTCCTGAGATATTTCTTTCAACATTTTTCTCTCTTTCCTTATTTTTCCTAAAGGATTCATTTTCTGTAATGAATCAGCATTCATTAATTGGTAAATGATGATTGGAGTCATCAAGAGTATTAGAGTATAATTTTGCATTTAAATGTTAGCTAAATAAAAAGCCACAGTTTGACCCCTTTTCTCGACATCAGAATTATATTTGGACTCAACACAGCTTTTCCTAAAAAACGCTCATGGTGGAAAAAATGTAGAAATGTTGCCCATCCTCCCCTTGCGAGTTCTCTGTGTGAAAAAGTGTGAACTAACAAGCGCTCAGCAGCTTGCAACACACAGGGACATCTACGTTGTTTATTCAGGAAAGTCAGTGGAGTCGAGCCAGGCACTAAAACTGTTGAGTTACGTGAGACTCAGAGGGAGCGTGAGTTATACTGCAGCTAGCTGCCCTTTATAACTAGATCCCAGTGGTTGAAAACACCTGGAAATGTCTGTCTGGCTTATTTGTTTGAAACTTGCATCGCAGACGACTGAAAGCAAAAATGGTGTTGAAGCACAACAACTCCTGGCGGCCTCCAGGCCAGTGTTGTGAGTCGGCTGATTCCTCTCTGGGCTTTTATTAGGAACATAAGGGCAGGTGGTCCATCCTCAAACAATGACCACTTCCTGGCTGGAAAAGGCCCTGATCTAACACTCACATCTTAGTTGAGAATGATGTTGAAGGAGATAAATATGGTGCGTTAGTTCAGTAGTTACTTCTTGTCTTAAATATGTACATCACTGATACACAGCATAGTCCATTTATATTTGGTGAATGTTACGTGACAAACTTGATTTTTAATATACATTGTCTGGGTATTGTTCAGAACAGTCTGCACTGAGGGAGCCATCTTCTCTCTGTGCCTGCTGTTGTGTGAGGACAGAGTCAGATAATCCAGCCAGTTTTCTGCTGAGGTCCAGTCCGGTCTGACCCAGCTGGTTGCATTCACCTAAACCTCTGCTGGTTTTCTACACATTCCTGCCTCCTAGACTGGCACTTAGAAAACTATTCATACCCTTCTATAGGCATCTGGCCCCCCTTCTGAAAGGGAACTTTTCTTGCTAGTACCAGCTTGGGCTCCTTTTTACTTTCAAGATTACTTCCAATTATTATTTATTATAATAAATTATTATTTATTATTTGTGACATGTTCAACAAGGTGTCAGAAACATTGCGTAGACATTTTCTTGAATTGATACAATTCCATCAAGGAGTTCCTGTAGATTTGTCTGCTGCTCATTCAAGATGGAAAGCTTTGTTTTCAGCACATCCAAATGTTGCATTACTCAGGTACGATGTGGGATTTGTTTTCTGCTAATTTTTTTTTACTGAGGATCTTTAAATTGGCCAAGAAAATATCTGCCTCCCCTCACCATGACACCACCACCACCATGCTGAGTCTTTGAAACATGGCAGGATGTATCCGTGCTCTGTTGTTTTTTTTTGTTGTTGTTGTTGTTTATGTTTTTTTTCACACCAGATTGCGGACATTGCAGCTGGAATTGCGACCCATCAGATTTCAGATTTACTTCCCTAAAACAGTGACAGTTCAAAAATAGTTGAACAAGTGCAAAGTTATTGTAAATATGCCAAATTATCACCAAAAGCCAATTTTCATCTGTTTGTGTCTTGGTAAGGTTGATGACAACATACATACCCTAAACATAAACACAAAAAAATGACATAAAACAATAAATCTCAAGGAAAAACGCACCAAACAAAAGTAGGAGAAAAGGAACAATACTGAACATGATAAACAAATCAATCAATCAATCAATCAATCAATCAATCAATCAATCAATCAATCAATCAATCAATCAATCAATCAGGTTCAATTGTATCGCACATTTCAGCATCAAGACGGTCCAAAGTGCTTTACATCATAATAACACAAAAATATGTCATAAAAGACACCACACCTGGACACAGCTTTCTCCTTCCTATGTAAGCGTTGCATTTTGTTTTGCAGTACCTCACACATGGGAAGATTATTACAAATCCCACATTAACTCTTTGTAAATAACCATCTACTGCACAATTGACCAGTTTGTAAAATTTTGTTTCAACTGTGGTAGAAATCCTTTCTTGTCTTGGCTCTGTCCTACATAACCAGTAGTGTCAGTCTCAAGGCTAAACTAAAAGCAACAGAATCCTGTGAGATGGACACAAACTTTCTATGATTTAAAACTTGTCACATATCAGAACAAGCAAGCTCATCACTTATTACTTACTGATCCAGCAGCAGTAAGCTCAGTTGGCACCTCACACTGTTCCTCTCTGAAATTTTTCCATGATGTTGTAAGAAAATCAAACTGATTGTAGGAGGTTTCTGTGTGGTCCCACAAGCATGCCATCAACTCTTCAAGTTCAGATCCTTCTATTTGCCTGAGTTGCATTAAATATAATGTAGGTAAAGTCAGATATCCGATGGGAATGTAGGCCTCGTCCTGCTATCTTGAGTAGGGAAGCAGACAGATCAAGCCACAGCAGCCTGGTTTTTGATAAAAGCTCCCCTTACCACCTCACCTCCATCTATTTTCCTTCCCTGTGCCTCCTCCATAAACAATGAAAAGTTAATGAAGATGTAACCTAATGATGTAATGAATATGGCATAGCCCAAGGTCAAAACTGGCTGCAGTCTGGGGGCCCACAAGACTGGGGCAGGTGATCACCATTCTTTTCTACGCCTCTTCTCTCTCTGCTTCACAATCACATAAACATACACACTCTGAAATAGTTTGTAGATTCTAATAATGTTTGTCAGCTGAGAAAGTAATCAGACTTTAGCAGATTTTAAAACAGGCTTTGTGCTGTATGTGTTTTGTCTTTTGCCAGCGATGGAGGGAAATGTGTGCTTGTGCAAACGTAAGCACAGCAGAGGGTTAAGTGTTTTTCCAGGTAGAATGCAGCAGTTGGTAAGAGGATGCACTTTTTATTTTACAGTATTCTTTTGTTTGTTTGTTTGTGTGTGAGTGTGTGCATGTGTGTGTCTGTGTTTTAGCATTTCTAACCTTGTAAGGCCCATTTCTCCAACTAATACATATCTTCCGTGGACCCACTGCTCCAGCTGCCCTGACCCCGCTCCGGTTCTGGATTAGGGTTCAGGTTTTGGAATGTGGTGTGAATTTAGTTTATGTGGGCATGTACTGATAATGGTTAGGTTTATGGTAAGTGTCCGGGTTAGGCTCTAGAAATGAATGAAAATTGGATTAATGAAAAGTCAATGCAAAGTCCTTGTGACGAAACATTGGGTGTGAGTGTGTGCGTGTGTGTGTGTGTGTATGTGTGACAGTACAGATGCTTATTCTGGTGTTGGAACCGGTGATTAAAAATTGAAAGAGGCTGACAGAGTGGGGATTTTGGTGGATTCAGGTACGATCGATGTGCCACTCTCCCTGCTCATTGGTCTGGAGAGCGTTTGAGAACAGTCGTGTGTTGCTTGGGGTTTGTAACTTAAGTATTCATTACTGGCATTGTTAATCTTGAGCTCTATCCTGTTATGTTATCTTGAGTTAAGGCTAACTTATAATGAACTGGAAAGGACAGAAGGGTAAAATCGCAAAACAAAGAAAATTCAGAGAGGAATAACCATTAAAAAGAGAAGATGACAACTGTTACTAACTCATGGCTTACCCACCAGCCAGGTGCTGCCTGTGTTCGATCTGTTTGGCCTCTGCCAGGGTAAGGAAATGTCTTCATCTTTCTTTATCATTTTATAGACTATTAACTCCATAAGGGGAGAGCAGGAAAAGCCTCAGGGTGTGCTGAATGGTAAGACATGAAGTTTTACTTGGAAGCATGTAGCCCATGTGTTTGTTCATGTTCTCAAATATTCTACTGTGAAAATACATCAGGACATACTTTTTGTCAAGATTGTATGAGTTACTCACTACAGTACAGTACACACAGTGGACTATCTGGCATTGCAGAACCTCCTAACACCTGCTAGCAGGACTCTTAATAACCCAGTTTTATTCTGCACCATGCCTTGATGGCAGGCATTGGCTGGACAAGGTATTTACTAGAGGTGTGCCGATCGATCGGCCACTGATCATAATCGGCCAATTTCCGTGAAAAAGTGTATGATCGGTGATCGCCGATCACCTTGTTGCCGATCACACAAACCGATCACCTGCATCTCATTTCGCAGCCTGCCTGTGCAGCTGGTCTCCTCTTTCCTTCACACTGCGCAAACGCGCAGCAACAAATCCTAAACGATGAGGAACTATGACGCAATGAGTGATTGGGGAAGTTTGTGTGTTGCGGCGGAAAATTGAAGCACGTCAAAATGCATCAACATGACGAATCTGATATGGCATAAAAACAATGCCATACTTGACGGAGTTTGGCTACATCGAGGCTCACTGCAGTAAAAAACAGACATATGGAGGATCAGATAGCAGGTAAAGCAGCGCACAGCTACAAACACCCGGATTAGCATGACGGTCAGAAAGCTAAACAAAATTATTTAAGTCTTCGAGCTGCGATGTAAGACGCTGGTTCTGCTCTCACTGTTGAACCGCTGCTACGAGCTACAGGTAGTAATACAGACCGAGCCGCTTCTGCTCCACCTGGTAGTGACTCTTACACCGAACCTCTGCTTAAAGCTGCAGCATCTAACTTAAAATAATAAATTTTACATATGTATTAAAACTTTCGCTGTCCTAATATGAGACAAATAATCTCTGACAAAATAATCGATCTCCTCCCTGTTCTGCATAATCACTCCGCTCAGTCAGAAACAGCCACTCAGAACTAGCAGTAATCAGCTAGCCGCCATGCTGTCAGGAAGTTTTCATTCAGTGACTCAGGATTGTTTATTGTAATGGATCCTGTATTTGCCTTTGAATGTTAAGTTTTATACTTGAATTTTTTGGCAATGTTGAGAGGTTTTATTT
>NW_006800158.1:839107-843117 GCF_000485575.1 Poecilia formosa
CTGGTCTCCTCTTTCCTTCACACTGCGCAAACGCGCAGCAACAAATCCTAAGCGATGAGGAACTATGACGCACTGAGTGAATGGGGACGTGTGCGTGTTGCGGCGGAAAATTGAAGCACATGGGGTGAAGCACGTCAAAATGCATCAACATGACGAATCTGATATGGCATAAAAACAATGACATACTTGACGGAGTTTGGCTACATCGAGACTCATTGCAGTAAAAAAGACATACAGAGGATCAGATAGCAGGTAAAGCAGCGCACAGCTACAAACACTCACCCGGATTAGCATGACGGTCAGAAAGCTAAACAAATAACCTGGAAAATTATTTAAGTCTTTGAGCTGCGATGTAAGACGCTGGTTCTGTTGTCACTGTTGAACCGCTGCTACGCGGTTCAACAGTAGCATTTGACAGACGGAGCTTCGCTTCTGCTCCACCTGGTAGTGACTCTCACACCGAACCTCGGCTTAAAGCTGCAGCATCTAACCTAAAAAAAAAAAAATTTTACATGCATATTAAAACTTTCGCTGTCCTAACATGAGACAAATAATATCTGAAAAAATAATTGATCTCCTCCCTGTTCTGCATAATCACTCGTCCACTCAGTCAGAAACAGCCACTCAGAACTAGCAGTAATCAGCTAGCCACCATGCTATCAGGAAGTTTTCATTCAGTAACTCAGGATTGTTTATTGTAATGGAACCTGTATTTGCCTTTGAATGTTAAGTTTTATACTTGAATTTTTTGGCAATGTTGAGAGGTTTTATTTTGACTCTTTGCATTATTTAGCCTCTTCAGAGCCTTCATATGTTTTCATTCTGTTAAAGATAGTATTAGCAATAGCAGTACAATTTGCACAATGCCTGTTTTGAATTTTTTTCTTGAAAAAAGTTATTAAAAACAAGTTTTTGTCTAAATTAAGGTGAATTCATGGTTCCTTTTTCCACATGATGTAACCGGTAGTGTTTATGATTAAAAAATAATAATTATATGATCGGTATCGGTGATCGGCCGTGATCGGCCCTCATGGGTGATCGGAATCGGAATCGGCAGGAAAAAACCTGATCGGCACATCTCTAGTATTTACCATCCATTTGAAAGGTATTATTATCCACAAGACAAAGACAGGCTGCATTTGAAGAGGTGCTGTAACCAGGAGGCATGGACTGATAATGAATGGCATCATGTGAGGTTCAGGTAAATATCTGATGATCATTACATGCACGAATGATCACATTGGGGGAGCAGGACCAATTGGCTGTCAATGTTGTGATGGGACTTTTAACAACATTAAAACATAAAGCCCTTCCACTCAGAAGGCATGGCTTTCTGTTCAGACTAAAGGTTAGAGTGATGGCAAGGAGGCCTTCCGGGTTCAAAGACTTGGAGCAGACTGTGGTCTGCTGGGGTACGTACTTTGTCTATAGGCTGATTTTATTTCCTATTCTTTGCAAAATAACTCGGTTTTCCCATTCTAACACAGAAAGGCTTTGATAAAAGGCAAGTTTTTGTTGTTCAGAGTGTGTTTAGAACTGTTGTTTTGTGAGAAAGTGAATCTCCATTTCATTCATTCATTCATTCATTCATTCATTCATTCATTCATTCATTCATTCATTCATTCATTCACTCATTTTCAGCACATAGTGTTGCAATGTACCCATTGACCTGTACATAGACCTTTACCTGCTTGGTTTTGTTAAAACAAATAATGGTATTCATTTGTAATATATTATTATACATTAAACATTGTGAAACATCTGCTGATCAAATTCCTCTGTAATATTTAATAAGCTTGATCACTGTGATTAATACATTATGACCTCCAGAGCAGCTCTGACAGACGTTGCCAAACATGTACAGTCAGTGCTGAGTTAACTCGGGGTCTTTTGAGTCATGAAATGTTAACACTATCAACTTTATTTAAAAACACATAGGAACCCAAACTTAGAGCCCCAAAAGAACCCGTCCACCATTAACAAACCGATCTGCTCATAGAGAGTGTGATCTTGCTCCCAGAAATCTTCCTGAGATTGTTCATTTGTTCACGTTCACATACACTTCTTCTATAAACAGGTTCTCCTTTGGCTTCTTATGTTTCCACCATGAACCCTCTGTGTTCATGCATGTGGGCGTGTGCAAGGTTGCTGGGGCTGATCTGTTTTAAAGAGACTCTTGCCATAATCAAAAACAATAACTGCTCAGAGTGTAAACTCTTCCAAATACCGCCCCACCTCCCCAAAAAACCCAACCCCCTTCCTCCTGACGCCCCCTACCCTCGCCTTGAAGTATGAAATAATATTCTGTGTGTGGGCCCCGGCCGAACACTGAGAACGCAAACATTTCACAATAAAGTTGTTTAAAGAAAGGCCTTGGCATAGATGGCTGGGAGATAGAGGACATGCTGCGTTAATTACAAGCCCCCGTTAAAATAAACTGCCGGTATAAAATATGAGTCTCTCCCTCGCCTATTCTTGGGGATTTGAACCTATAAAATATCAGCGAGGTGTGCACCTCAGATGTGCTGTTTGGAGACCAAACACAGCAGCAGCTTTCTGCTTGGAGATGGAGGGGGGAGGCAGACAGACACAAAGAGGAAGAATGAGGGGAATCAGGGCATGATCAGCGAAAAACACAACAGAGCTGTACGATCAACAAAGAAAGCAGTGTTTATTCTGCATTTAAAGACTTAGGAATCTTTCTCCCTGCCACTGCATGCCGTTCACTCAGAGGGAAAATAGCTAGTTAAGCGGCAGGTTTATTATTCTTCAAAGCCTGGACTGAAAAGTAATATGCTTTAAAGGCACAGTAAATGCATCGGTGTGCGCCTCCCGAGGCCTGTGTGCGTTTCAGCCTTTCCCCTCACCGAGCGCCGTGCCTGTGTGTGTGAAAGCGAGCGAGGGTTATATTGCAAAGAGAGAAGCCGAGAGTTGGATTATTTTTCCTGAAGTGTGGACTTAAGTTTCTGCTCTCTGTTCTGCTGCTGGGTGGCCCATTTGGCTTTATCCGTGTTAACATAAGAATGGAGGGGTGGCCAGGAGATGAGGGAGTGGAAGGAGGGGCCGGGTGGCTGGTTTAAATTATTCTTCGCCTCCGCCGCTGCATAGCAGGAGCTGTTGTTATCCACTTAGAACATCAGACGATTTGTTTCTTCTCCCTCTCTCCTGCTCTAAACCCCGTGGGCATCTTTATTCAGGACCTTGCGTACATTATCCCGTAATGCCTGTCCTGGCCAGGGTTTACGTCAGCTTGTCACCGCTACTGTATTCAGGAAAAAGAAGTCATAAGAAAAAAAAAATAAAAAAGGTTGTTTTTTGCAATCAGCTAAACAATATTAAACTTTTCTCTCCGTTTCGCTTAAAATAATAATAAAAAAAATGTTCTCTGTAAGGAAAAATCCAAATCTCAAATATAAACCCTCCTGGCTGTAATCAAAGCTCAGTGACGAGGCTGTGACGCTCGCAGGCCCAGATGAGGAATGCAGTTATGAGAAGATGTTTGTATACATTCAGCTTGTGCCTCGGAGAGCAGCGTTGGTGGTGAAGCACAGCTTAAAGACATCTGGATGCGATGAAATGCCATTTGTCTAAACAATCAAGAATTCAACCGAAGCCACCCAACGTGCGCCGTGCTTATAGGACATACTTGTGCAACGGGCTGCAGCTGAGATGGAAATTGACAAATATTTTATTGTGACATTCTTCTGATTTTTTTTTCTTTTCTATCCCCCCATCGTTCAGCTGTAAACAAAGAGGGGAAAGCAGTAGAGGGAAAAAAATTACTTGATGACAAAACTAAGAAAAGTAAGCACATGTGGTTTGAGCTTAGTCTTCATTAGCATTTTTGGGAAAACTTACAATCCCCACTTTGGAGGACAGATGAAAGTTCATTTTGTAGGTCTAAACAGTTTTAGTGGTTTTTATTACATGTTGTCCCTTTCCTACCATGTAATTAAACTCTTCTACAGCATTATTTTCTAATACAGTCTCTCTCTCTCTCTCTCTCTCTC
>NW_006800158.1:843314-873000 GCF_000485575.1 Poecilia formosa
AAAAAATGAATATCAATATGCAAGTATGACATTTTCACTCTGGAACCTGGTCTTTGGTACATCATATGGTAGTTTTTTGCAAAGTAATTAATGACATCATTTAGTTGCTTTACCAATTTCCTTACTCAAAAGTTTCCAACAATATTAGTCAATCATGACTTTTTTATGCTTTAAGAGTCTCATAATGACATATGCTTACTTACTTCAAAGTAGAGTCACCTGTTAATAGCAGCCAGAAAGCACTCAAGAACAACTTTGTGGCAGTTTAACTGAGTAAAATCTTGTGACACTTCTGTTATTTAATGCTGATCTGATTACGTTGTTAAAAACAGAAGCCAAATGTGAAATAGCAGAAACCTGCTGGGATGGGGTTTTTGTGCACGCTCAAGACGCAAAACCGCTAGATAAACAAGCAGACAGAGGATGAGGCATTATCTGTCAAAAGAAATGCCACACCTTTTGATTTATTTTCCAATTAATTCCATTTAAACAAAAGGTCCAGGCAGTTGTGAAAGGCAAAGCTCTGACTTTGCCAGTGGTGTGTGTGTACGGCGGCGGCTGCGAAGGGGGCAGGCAAACATGACTGGGATAATAAGCGTCATGGAATCTAATCAAATTCCTAAGAGGAATTGATTGTTGTGAGGCAGCCGGTGCAGGAGTGGGGTTGACAATAAGCTGAAATTTAAGTGTTAATTTTTATGCTAATCCTCTGGCATCTCTGTGTGATGCAATTTGGTCCGGCAGCCCCCTCGACTTTGCACCGCAGATATGAAATTGTCCCGCGTACGTAGAAAATGTCAGCTTGCCAGACCCTGAAAGCTTGTAATTTATTAGGTATGTTTCTATTAGTATGTGTCACAGTTGTTAGAGAGCCACATGTGCAGGCAGGCAGTCGCTCCACCTCGTTCTCTACCCTCCCTCTCTTTCCACGCATCACACCTTTTCTGCTCCTCTGTGCCAACTTCCTCAAATCGTCTCATCTCCATCTTTGTTTTTTCTGTCGTTTTTTTTTCCTCCCAAACTGGCATCTTATTCTCTAGCATGTCAACCAGAAGCCCACCACACAGACACAATGACACAAACACCAAGCGTGGCCTTAAAAGGGTCTCGGATCAGTGCCTGCTTCTATGGAGCCTTAATGTATTATCATATATCTGGTGGTCCTTGCCCCCTGGACAAAAGGCTATTTAATACAGTTTAATGACATTCTGTAGAATTCATGCGAGTGTGTGCGTGTATGTGTGTGTGTGCGTGCGTGCGTGTGTGTGTCTGTGTGTGGGCTAAAAGAGTAACAGAAGTAGGGAATTAAAAAGAAAATTATTCAGGATTCACTCATGCAAATATGCCAATATAAAATGTGCTACTCGTCATTCTTCTTGTTTTGCTCTTTCCTCTGGAAAAGTCGAGTCCAGTCCAATTTAATCACAAGTACGTTTAAAAACAACAACAGTAAACCAAAGAATTGTGCACATAAAGGAACAGATGTTAAACAATAAAAGAATACACATTAAAACAACACAGTGCTAAAAGAAATACAATTAAAAAGAAGACAAATGTCAAAAGACTTTACAACTCAGTCTGGTTCAGATGCAAAACAGGAAGAATTTGTTCTTCAGCACAAAGTGTTGAGAACAAAAGGAAAAAATAATACACGGAAAGAACAGAGCAGTAGCAAGATGTTGCTACATTTACTTTTTTAATTCAACGTTACAAAATACTATAACAGAATAAAACACATAATTACTAAATGTTGCCATGAGCTAGCAGTATGCGAGAAGGCTGCCCTCCTGCAGGCCCCAGGACTGTGAAGATTGTTGTGCAGGAAGAGTTTCAAACAAGCAACCCTTCCTAGTCCACACAGATTTCAATAAAATGTGTTTTTGCCCACATAAAAATGTAAAAAAGGCACCTATCCATTGTAGAATTTACAGTTTGTGTCACACTCTTAAGAAACCAAAGGTTGTGCTGCGGTCGAAGATGAAAAGAGTCAAACAACTGTAGGATTTAGTTATTTTTTAAAACTAGAATATTTTGTGCTATGGGGCTTTTATTAAATTGTTGAGCAAAAAAATATAACGGTTTCACAAATCTACAGTGTTTATATCTTTTATTTAGAAGCAGATTGCATTAGAAAAAAAAAAAAAACTTTAACAAAGCACTATCATATTTAGCCTTATTGTGGTTTCGATAGATGGAGACAGAAGTTTGAGAGAAAAAAACAGGTATGTTGGTCTATTTAAATTACTCCATTTCAAATATTTGATGTACTCTTGACAGTGGAAGATATGTAGCAGTTCAAGTTTAAATTCTTTTTTTTTTTAAGTGGTCGCATTCATCGTTTTGGAAATCAAGTCTGCAAACAAGTCAAACACCAGCTCAACAGGCAGATGTCAAAGATACACACCTTGATGGAAAAGACAGATTTTTAACAACCACAAACTCCAGCTAAGTTAAATACACTTTTTAAAGAAAATCTGCCTTCTATCGAGTTCTGAAGCATTGATATGAGCTTCATAATTAGCTGTGCTTGTAGATGACTTCCATGTTTTCTTTACTCTCATCGTTTGCTGCCTGTTTGACTTAAAACAATCTTATCTTAAAGTGGGCAAAGTGAGATTTCCTCTTGTATTGATGCTGTTGGTATAGTTCAATGTCTATGTTTGTCGGTTAATGTGCTCAATGTCACAGTAGGCATATTTACTGTATTACCTTAAATTTTGTCAAAAGAACACATGCCAATGCATCTACTGCTTGTCATATATATGCTAACCATTTTTCTTGATAAAGTTTTCTTTAAAATAAAAAAGTGAATGAATTCAAAAAATGAAAATGAAAATGAAATGAAAATGAAAATGAATTCAGTGGGTGGCTAGCCTGCGTATGCTAGCTGGTAGCCTATCGATGCTTATGGACAACAGTGGGGTTAGCATGCTATTGGCAGCCTCTTCAATGTGAACGCAAGTGAGTTGTATCTTTCTCATTTGACAAAGCCAGCTGCTTGGTCACCAATTACGAACTATCATCAATCAGTAATAAGTAACTAGCCGCGGAATAGCTTCCTACAAGTGCGACATGGACTTAAACACAACAAACGACTCTAACACACTGTGTTCCAGCCCAACAATAATTTAAGCTGGAGAAATGTTACAATAATAAGCGTAAGTGCTTTTTTTTTAAACTTCCTTTTTTTTTAATCTAACTTGGTGTCAGAAGCTGCTCAGTCGTTAACACTTTCCTTTCTTAATGTTGCATTATAAATTCACATAATGAATCTTTTGTACACATATTTTTCTTGTTTCACATATATATGTGGGCTACACATCTGTGTTGCAGTTAAGTATACGTTCTTCAATCACTTGTACATCCTGGAGGATTCTAGTTACATTTAAAAGATGGGTATGAAAAATGAGAATCTGGTGAATTTGGGCCGTACGCTGTCTAACAAAATGACTTTCAAACTGAGAAAGAAACCAAAAACAATGGATTTTTTACTTTGTCTTTTTAGATTTTTTTTCCCACTTTATGTTGCAGCAGAATGTTAAGTCATTTTCTTCCTTATTTTTTAACACTGATGAAATTGCAATGTGCCCTGCCTGCACACTGAGTGGCTCTAGGAAAGCAGTCAAAAACTGTACTCAGCGGGCCCAGAAAACACACTGAAAGGTTTGGATGCAATTCACATATAGGTCAATTAAATGCAACAACATCTGCTCTCTCCCTACCATTTGCATATAGCATTCATATGTTAATGATGTCCCTTGTTCCCCCCCCACCTTTCTGAGCATGTGTGTATGTGCGTGTGCATGTTTGCGTGTGTTATTTGTTTCCCTCTTTATTTTCTGTACTTCCTACCCTCCTCCCAATTTATTTGTATCGCCCAACAAAAAGCGATGCTGAAAATTTGGATTCATATTTCCCTTTTTGGGGAAGATAAAAAAAAAAACGTGATAAAGAGAAGGAGAGAGACGCCTGTCCTATTTTCACTTCCTCTCACTTAACGATTAAAGGGGAGGTTAGATTGGTGCCACAGTTGTTCCACTGCCATGCCCCTGATTTCTACAAGAAGCCCCTTTAACAGCAGAGAAGGCGAAGCCCCATCTCTTCCCCAAGCAGCCCTAACGCCTTATAAATCAATGATGACACAGATGGACTAGCGATAATCTATTTAGAATGCCTCACAGCAAATATTGTTGTGCAGATGATTAGATAGCCAGTTATTTTAACTCCCAAAACCTAATCTTCTGCTTCTTATAATGCCCTTCAGATTTCTTATCGTAATATTAAGTTTTATGTTTTGCTTCCTCGAAATGAATTTTGCAAAAATATGTATTTGCAAATGTAGAATTTTTGCTTGTGTATATGATGGATATGCGATTTGGTGACATGACCTGCTTTAGGAACAAAAGACCCCGTGTCTTCAAAGAGGGCGGAGGAGGACCTTTAGCACAATTGTATCTCGGGGGCATTTGTGTGCGCATTAACGTGTGTGTGTTAGACTAGTCTAGCGACACGAGGGGGGTTAATGGCAATCCGGGGTCCCTGCCCCTTTTCATGGTCGATGGGTCTCACTTTAGAGCGCTGGGGGCGAGGAGAAGGAAGAGAAAAGGAGGAGCTGGGAGGGGAAAGAACAGAGGAGGAGTGCAGAAATGAAGTGGAGGTTGTCAGACGTGGCAACTGCTCAGAGGCCCTGATAAATATAAGCCCTTATTGATCGGTGGAAAATGAAAGATCCCCGAGTGGCGTGCAGTATTTAGCTTCTTGTCTGCCTCGCGTCAGCGGTGGCCTTGCCTAGGAGGGATAGATTTTCAGCTGTGCCTCCGGGCACCGCAGCACACCGGCTTTGATTTCATCTTTAACCTTTTTCTGCCGCGTTCCCTTGACCTCTGCAGCAGCGCTTACTGAATTTGTTAGATTTCCATCTTGACATTGATCCCCACCGCCACCTCATACTCGCCTCCCTTTCAACCTGTCGTCTTCCTAATGCTCCATCCCTCTTGTCCATTCTCTTCCTCTTCTCTCCCAGGTCTACGTTTCATTATCACCTCGTTTTCTAATCCTCCTCCTCCTCTGTGTCTCCCTCTAGGTGGCCATTCCAGTAAGCAGTAGTCGGTGAAGAGTGACAGCGAGAGGCCACTTGATCCCAACAGGTTGTGCACCAGTATGCAGGTGGTGTATTAAGGTCAGTTCACACCCCCTTAGCACGTAGAAAAACTTGACTTCACTTGGATTTTTTTTTTCCAAACCCTGTGTCTTATTTGCTTCTCACACTGTAAGTATAAAAGAACAAGACACATATACACACAGTTAAATGCACACATGCATTCACACATTCCAACTGTTCATCATTCACCCACCATTTAGTTTTATCCCCAAAGGCACTGTCTTAAACCAAAACACACACACACGCAGTCACACAGCTACAGTACACTGCTGTTATGTGCGCAGACAGAACTTGTAACAATCTGGATTGTGATAATCTATGATAATCATCCACCACATGCCACCTAAAAACGCACATGGGTGGCATTCAACACCCACACTGGCACATTGCTTCAGCGCGCCTCGCCTCCCTGTGCCACTCTCCCCCAATGTCACTACCTCTCAGGTCAATGTCATCGCTCATGTCCTTATTTTTCTCCTTACGCGTGGAGGAGCCCGCTCTGTGACACACAGAAAAAAAAGGAAGGAATCTCAAATATTTTATGTTTAGCATTAGTGTAATTGTGTCCCACTCGTATATCAAAGGATAGTTGAAGTGCAACAAGATCCAAGAAAACATGGATCTGTCCCTCACTCCTGAACAATGTCTCCTCCGTCTCTCTTTTTGTATTCTCTCCCTCTCTCCTCTCCTTTTGCTAGATGGATGATACAAAGCCAGCAACAGCTGTTGGCAGACAGGCCTGATATGAGAATAGCAGCATAGGATGAGCGGGCATTAAAAATTAATATGCTATTTAGCTTAGGTGTATTTTAGGTATTTGACATTTTCATGTCCGGGACAGACTAAATTTATTCATAGCTGAGAAAAAAAATAATAAAAATCTAAAAAAAAATCAGCGAGAATGAAGAATAGATGTGGGGAAACAAGACGAGGGGAGGTGGAGGCGGGGGGACACTAAGTGAAGGCCATTTTGGTTTTATGGTCACCCTGTTTCACTTTGCTTCCCACCACAGTGATCAATGTGTGTGTGTGTGTGTGTGTGTGTGTGTGTGTGTGTGTGTGTGCCCTGTATTTGATACATTGTAAGGGCTAGTTTTCTAACACATACTACGTTGTGAGGACTAACTACTCCTAATGGGGCCCAAAGCCTGGACCCCATAACAAGAACTGCTGTTTTTGGATTATATGTTAGTGTTAGGACTAAGGTGTGAACTGAGTTTAGGTTAGGGTTAAGCTTAGGCATGTACAGGTAATGGTTTCAGGTAAAGGTCAAGTTCAGACTATAGAAATTAATGAAAAATGAATGGAAGTGTGTGGATGTGTGTATTACATGTCTGCTGCATCACAGAGATGTTTTAGCCTAAATCTTCACTATGAATGAGCAGAACCTCGACATTTAAAGTGATGTGTTGAAATTAAATTTTGTGGTAATTTTTCCCCAGTACAATAAAGCACTTTCGAAAAAAAGTGAAACTAAGCAAAAATCAGCCTTACCTGAGACAACTTCTTATGTGGATGCAGAAGGACCAACGCAACATGAAGAATGTGAGGTCAAGCAACCCAGTCTGATAATGTCATGATAGATTCTGCATGTTATACAAGATGATGAAATCCAATTCAGACTCTACAAAAAACATAAAGAAATGAGTCTTTTTGGTTTATCGCCGATTAGAAGCTCAGAAGAAGATGCCAACTTTAGCATCGTTAACAGCGAACAATTAGCCAGTCTCACTATTCCAACTGTGCCTATTAATCTTTTATATCTTGTCTAGCACAATTTTGTTTTTCTACCAGACACCCAAAATGCTGTCACAAGAATGATTTATTATTTATAGCTGGTGAAGACTTCTTTAATGTTTTCAACGCCGAGTGTTTTCAGCCAGACAGGTGAGAAGTCCAACTGTTAACTCCATCAACACAGAATGACTTCATTCTTTACTTTAAAGAAAAAAAAAACAAACATCCAACATGGATGCAATACTGTCAAGTTTGGGGATCATAATTTATTATCCAACGACCAAGTGTCAAGCAAACATGTTACTCTTACCTGCCACCAGTACCTGTGAGCCTACAGGTAGTGGGCCGATGTGTGGGTAGGTTCCCCCAGTCTGCCACAGCTGACTGGAGATTTGAGAAGACAGGGTTAAACATGAGGACTTAGAGAAAAGTAAGAAGTTGGTGGCAATAGTAGCTTCTCTAGTGGCTTCATCTAGGAGAGTAACACATCTCAGCAGATAAACTTTGAAAAAGGTTTTTAAGATGAAAGAGAGCACGTACATTTGTAGTCACAATAAAAACTCGTAGAGTAAGAAAGAAATGGGGTTAAACGCTGAAAGATTGGGTCAAGTGCATCATCTACGGAGGGAGAATGTTAAGTTGTTGGCAGCGAAGTCACAGCCGATGGCTCCCTCCAGGAAGGTGTCACAGCGAATCAGAACACCAGACCTGATGTAGCTTCCACATTATAGCAAGTTTTAAGCCTAGTTTCATACAGCAAGTTTATTTGTATTGTCCACTTCAGCAACAGAGCAATTCAAAGTTCTTCACATAAAGAAACGTAGACGGGTGTCTGCTTCACGGACTACCACTGGGAGCTGGGTCCACAGGAGAGGAGCCTGATGAACTACAGGATCTGCCTCCCATTCTACTTTGAGAACCTCTACGGACCACCAATAAACCTGCAGTCTGAGAGCGGAGTGCTCTGCCAGGAATATGTGGAACAATCAGATCTCTGATGTGTGATGGAGTTTGCTTATTGAGGGCTTTATATGTGAGAAGGAGAATCTGAAATTCTATTCTGGATTTCACAGAGCCAATGGAAGTTAGCTAAAACAGAAGAAATATGATCTCTCTTTCATTTCCATCAGAACTTTGTTCGCTGCAGCGCTTTGGATCAGCTGAAGGCTTTAACTACATTTTGTGGACTTATTGAGAGTAAATATTTACAGTAGCCCAGCTTCAAAGTAACAAATGTACAGAATAGTTTTTCAGTGTCTCTCTGGGCAGGATATATCTAATTTTGGCAATATTCTGAAAAAGAGAGAAAGACATTTTAGAAACCGTTGACCCTATCTTGGTAAAAAAAAATGGCACCAAAGTTCTTGACTGTATGACTGTAGGCCAATATATTGTCATCCACATTAAGTGACTGACTGTGCAGTTTCTGTCCTCTTAGAATTTAGAAGCAAAGAAAAAAAAACCATCCAGGCATTTATGTCTTAAGACATGCCTGTAATCTACTTGGATTAATTGGATTAATCAGAATGTATTTGTGAACTTAGCTGAGTATCATCAGCATAACAATATTTAAATGGAGATTGAGAGGTGCAGAATTAACCAGTTTAAAAAACAAAAATTCCTATTTACATAATGCAGTGATGTGGTGCAGAAGGTAAACATATAAGTGACCCAAGTATGTCTCTGTTCTGTCTTTTAAAATTACAAATGAACATTTTTGAATATTTGTTTACTTAAGATGTCTGTTTTTGTCTGGTTAAAGCATTGGAAGCTCATTTCTAGTTCCCACAGAATCAATATCTATAGTTTCTTTCAATAACCTGTCGCTGCTGGATCCTCAGGCAGCACTTCAACTCCATCTGATAGTCTAATGAAAATGGCACAAAATGAAAATTATTCTTGCAAGCTGATACTGATTGTGCATGTTTATCTTCTTTATTGTTGGCACAAGAGTCAAAGAAATGTAATTAAGTGAAAGGTCTCTGTCATGTTCACACCACATTTGTGTCGTTTGCTAAATGACAGAGGAGATTAAAGGACTAGCTCCAACTTTTTGGGGACACATGGTGTATTTCCCATGCTATTCTGCTGGGTTTTATTAATACATGTTAACCAATAAACTTGTTTTGTTGGTTTTATTAAAATATTAATTGTACTTTTCTTTTTTAACACAAACAGATAAAATGTATTGTTTTACAAAATCTTTTTTTCTGCAAATACATTAATTTAAACACTATGAAAGATACTGTTACAGCTGTAAACAACAGCTTACCACCATGAAGAAAAGCTTTCATAGTACCGTGTTATGACAGCTGCTATGCATAGAGTAATTTTCTGGCAATTAGAATGAATTGTTTGGCAATCAGAAATTTGTGATTTTGATTCCAGTTCTCTCTGCTACATGTCATGGGGTGCTTGGGAACCCAGAGTTGTCTACATGTTGTGTATTATTGTATCACTGTGCGAATGCTTTTGAGTGTAGGTGAGTGTGACTTGTTGTGTAAGTGCAACTTTACAATATATAACTACCTTTGAAAAATGTACCAGAAAAAATTCAACCCAGACTCAGGAAATAATAGCCAAATAGTTCAGTCTCAGTTATTGCTGGGTTTCAGTCACGTGACCCAGATGACGCACAAAATTCAGATGGAGGTCCGGAAGGGGATTTCTCCGGTTCAAAACAAAGCAAAATTGATCACAACGAGTAACTAATGCCCTAAGTAGGCTGGAACAGCCGAGGTATCTCGACAAAATACACATATATTTAGGATATTATCTCGGTAAAAAAAAGACTTCTCTTATAATCTTGAGGATTTACCCGCATCGAGGCGATCCACATAACTAGTTAGTTATGTGGAGCTGGAGCTGCAGACCTCATATTATACGACGAGCCAGAAGAAAGCTTTCAAAAGCCTGGAGAATACAATCATTTAGTTTCAAGTTGGGTCAAATTTAGCAACAGCTCACAGTGACTGTATGGCTGGATAGGTTATATTTAATTTATTTAGCTTTTTTTTTATTTTTATTTTTTTAGCATTAAAGTCCCACTGAATAAACATTATGTTTTCTTTCTGTGACTTGGCACTGAGTTAGCTGCTAACAACATTAGCACTCTGAGGACAACCACTCTAGGGCATAAAAATAATATATCTTACCTTGCATATGAATGCTTGTCTTTCTAAGTAACTGTCCAATAAAACATCTGAAAATACAATTTAAACAATGTGATCGTTACCTGTTAGAAAGTGGCACTGCAAACTCTGGCGTTACGTTTCCGCACCTCCTGCTTTTAGCTGTAGATTGTTGATCCACTTTTCTCCTCTTTTTTCACTAAGTTTTTTAAAATGAACTCTTTTGTGACCAACTACCTTCTCAAACACAAAAATAACGTTTATTTTTCTCTCTATTAGAACAGTTGGAGAAACCGTAAACCGTAAGGCCTGCTCTGTTTGGAACTGTTTTAAGCATCAACGATACAAAAACACCATGAAATACATAACAGAATAATATTCTGATTGTTTACCTAAGCTCATTTTCACTGCCCTTACACAACCTGGTCATCCTTAAGAATCAGGGAAATTCGGATGATGGAGGGAAGCTTAGTGCAGTCATAGAAGGTTTTCCCTAATGGCAGTGTTGATAGAGAGTTGAGCTACAACTAGAATCTTCTTCTCACCTCCAGGATGCTCTCCCGATTGTGGAATGTGGTTCTCTTCAGTTAGCAGGATACGGCGTATGTGTGACACATGTTAGGCATTCTCTTAGCGTTGGCCTGGAATGAGCTTTGCTCGTTGCTGCAGCAGCAATGACATCGGTTCATCTAGCACAGCGTTGAGGAAGCTGTGCTTCTCTTCAGTCCTTCAAGCACA
Organism: Poecilia formosa; assembly: GCF_000485575.1. NCBI lineage: Eukaryota > Metazoa > Chordata > Actinopteri > Cyprinodontiformes > Poeciliidae > Poecilia > Poecilia formosa. Next base: position 854,082 of record NW_006800158.1, read on the forward strand.
ACAAATGAGAATTATGTCAGAAAAGGAAGTGGATATTTGTTTTGATTTCTAGGTGTAAAGTAAGTGTTGAGTGAGGTCACCGTTTCCACCACAAGGTGGGTCACACTTTTTGGCTCTTTACTCCCCAATCCTTCACTCACTTTAGCTTCAGTTTAGCTTCTTTAGTCAGCTAAATTGTAAATGGAGACTACTTACATGCTATATATCTAAATGCAAATAAAGTCTTACAACACTTCACCACAATTTCGAAACCTGGTAGTGGGAAATTGCAGCTTGAGTTTATAACATGACGAATGTGGAAAAGTTTAAGAAGTGTGTTTACATTTGTGAGGCAATGTATACATTATTGTTTGCATATATTTGATCCAAGAATTCCTCTGAAGGCAATAATATTAGTGAATGAGCCCATATGAAATATAACCACTGTGGATGAGCCTCAAATGTGTCACAGGTGTGACAATAATACATTGCCGTCTCTCCATTAGTCATCTTCCACCTCTTCCCAGCTGTTCCCCTAATTTCTCACTATTGCTGAACTTTACTCTTTCTTTGCTGTTTTCACATGTTCTCCCGCCTCATTCGCTCCATCTACATTACTTCCACAGTCGGTAGAAATGTTCCTGCTGCAGCGCGGCACTGTATATACGCTGACTGTTATTACCTTGGGGAACGTTTAGCAGCTCTGTGTTTAACACCATAACCTCCACTACATCAGCAGTGGCAACCCGGGGAAAAAAAAAACAAAAAACTAGAAGGTGGAAACCAGAGATGGCTCGTGTTAGGCGAGCAGCCGACTGATCGCCACAATAAAGACGACAGGAGGGAACAAGAGAGAGGGAGAGAGAGCGCGGGAGGGAGACCAAACAAATCTACTTTATTTCAACCCACTGGATGATCAGCGCTTCTTAAGGGTTGGGATAATTTCTTACGATATCTCTCACTACAAAGTAAACAGAAATCAAAGCCCTTCATGCTTCAAGACAGAAGCACTAAATGAAAGCAGCTATCTTAACAACCTCATTCATTTCTGCTCTTTTTTCCCCCTCATGTGGTCCATTGATTTCACATAACTAGTGTTAAGTGAAACTATTTTAGTACAATGGATCCACTTGACTTTGTGTCTGTAAGCTAGGCTGTCTTCAGCTTCAAGTACAGTCAAGTAAAACTACTAACAATCATGCTTGCTGGATTAAAAATTAAATAGTCAATTTGAAACATCAAGCAAAGCTTTTTTTTGTTGTCTCTCTCTCCCTGTGAGTTGGTGCCAGTTTCTGTGGCGGTGTGATTTTCAAAGTGTCACAACAGCCTGTGTGCCTTTGAGGCTAAAACCTCTTGGCAGATGTCACTCCCTGTCATTCAAATTCCACCACCCAGCCCCTGACCAGCATATTGTACCCATCAACCGGCTCCCGTTCCAGTCAGCACCCATCACAGGATGTCCCCCATTCAAACCCTCTCTTGGTTTTTAGGGGACTTGGAGCATCTTGAAGTAAATTAGATCTAACAAAGGAATCAAAGCACTGGTCTTGTCCTTTTTAGATTTTAGAGCGTTTGAGAGAACTGGAATGGTTGAACCAAAGCTCCAGGAACCATTTTTCAGAAACTAGAGTAGATTTCTGGGGGCATCCTTCACTCGCCGTACGTTTCCTTTGCATCTGCGTGAATATATACAAAGAAATATGACATTTGTTTCTCAGAAACTTCAAATTTCTGCTTAGAACCAAATCTTAGCTTCTTTTTTAAAGTTTTAAAACAAAGAAAATCCAGAGACTTTGAAATTTGTAGTGACTTTATTTAACACATTAGTTAGAATACCTGTAACAGCATCAATGCTAGTTTTTTTGTTTTGTTTGTTTTTCTGCTCACAGCTTTGTTCCTCTCCCACATGCAGTGGTTGATCAAAATGTCTGCTAACTCTCCCACAGTAGAACGAGGGACCTGCTCAGCATCGACAGTGGAAACAGTCAAGGGAGTTAGCCTGGGTAAAGAATAATGTTCCTGGAAATGAAGCTAGGGGTTGCATTGTCAATACACACCTATATTTCCACTTGCAACATTCCCGTTTCCCTCATTTAGTTTTTTCATGCTATATTTCCTGGTAAAAACTGTAAAAATGGAAAACAATGAATGAGCTGAAGACTAAAATCTATTGCAAATGTTCACAAAGGGCTAAAGAAAATAACTTCCAGCAAATTAGCAACAAGAAGCCTGATCCCCCTTGTGTTCTGTCTCCCCGTCCCCCCCTGCAGCCCCCCAGTTGTGGCACCGCTCGCCTTCCTTGGCAAGTTTCCTGAATTAAACTGCTGGCTTCCTGTTCTTTTATATGCACGGCCACATCTGGGGAGCCCGCTCACAGGGCCCCGCCGCTTAATAACAATCACCTTCCCTTTCACTCGGCCCTGATTGTTTCTAATTCGCCCTGACAGATAGTAGCTGACAAGCCGCCTGCGCCTCCCTCCCTCCGTGACCTGAGCTCACTCAGCACACTTATAAGGCCTGTCATTTTTAATATTTGATTTTCACTTCGTAAAAAGTTATGTGTTTTAGAGCTGCCACAGACACCCCGCCCCCCGGATCACATGATGAATCACTATTTGACTGAAGCAATGTCCAATGGCCACTTCTCCCTCCTCGCCCTCCCCACAGCAGCTTTAGTTGATCTGCCTTGTTTTTTGAAGCTTCATCTCCACATCTCGTCTTCCTCGTATTTCATTGTTTGCTTATCTTTCTGCCCTTTTCATTTCAAAAGTTTTTTTTTGTTTTTATGTCTTGTTAGCCCCCTCCCTACCTGATTAGATTTTTAGTTTTTTCGCATTATGAAAAGAAGGCATCTAAACCCAGATTTTTGTCCAGCTGCAAACTTAAAAGCTTCAGCTTTAAGGATGGTTGTAGGTATCAAAAAATTACCACTTTTCATCCATCACAGGCTTCCAGCATTATTTGCTTTCCATTGATTCCCATTAAAGAGATATGGAGGCATGTGAAATGCATATCAGGTAGGCTGATCATTAAATGAAAGGATGGATTCATTGACATCTTGACGGATGACATTTTGCCGTGCGATCCATAAAGTCCTTCAATAAAAATATAATTTGGAGCTTAAGACAAAGAAAAAAAATGGTTGGAGGGGGCTGGGGGGAGGGAGAAAAGCACAGAATGATTGGATAATGTATGCATGGATGAACCACAGAACGCTGCTGAAGAAATGTCAAAATAACATCCATCTTGTGTTTTAAGCATTGATTTGACCGCACACCGACTCTGCAAACACGTCCGTTCTGTCTTTGGACTCGGCTTTGTGCTGCGCCCAAGCAACGTTGAACAAATGTTTCAATCCCCCCACCCTCCCACCCCCTCGCCCGCCCACCCCTTAACCCGCCAGTGCCGCACTTCGATATCGGGACACTGAGGTGCCCGGGGCGCACCCACTGCCGTTCTCGTCTTTACCCGACGACAAAAACACAACTAATTGGAGTACCACTGCATGTTTTCACTAAAGGCAAAAATTTAATTACATTTGAGCTGGGAATGAGTATTTTGGGAATGTCTGTGTGTTCATTCAAACAAATGGAGCGAATGAAAAGCAATATTTGTTTTGCTTTGATTAACAAACGGGCAGGGTAATTTGTCAAGGAGGAAAAAAGAAGAGTGGGGGCAGAAAATCCTGTTTAACCCCCAGCTTTCCAGTGGCGAACCCGTTTCACCCTCACACACACGCACACACCTACACACATTCACTCCATCCCTCCTTCAACATCTTCCTCTGTCTCGACACACAACTTTTGCTTCCGGCTTTGGGACTGACCTGCTCTTTTTTTTGCCCTCTTTTCCTATTTTCATTTGCCCATCTTTCCCCCTGTAGTGGCTGCTTTGTGGACCTCCTGTTCATAAATGCTTTATTAATAACTCAGTGAATAATGTAAAGAGTATTGTTTTCTCCAAGGTTGTATTAATAAACATGAATGAATTTATTTCTCTTCACCAAAGCATGATTAATGCACATTAATGTCTGGATATTGCTCAGTCTGCCCTGCATCACCAAGCACGCATCAGCCCCATCCCCACACTGCCTGTGCCACCAAAAAAAAGAGAGAGAGAAGAAGACAACCTATCAATGTTAAATATTTATGGCATAATATTAATGGTTTTGTAAAGAAAATAACACGTTATTAATCCACTGATTAACAACTGATTAACCTTTTTTATTAAACACGTGATCCGTGCATCATCGACTCAGGATACGTCGACTGACTGCACTGCAGAATAATTATTTTGGTGTCTTTTCTAATTGCAAAACTCGCATGGCTGAGCTATGTGCATGTCTACGGGTATTTCTTTTTCTCTCGCCTTGACACGTGCACGGAGGCGAGACCCGCGCGTGTGCACGCAGTGTAAAATGTATACATCTGAGGCGGACAGAGGGGGACAATAACACATGCAAACATAAAATGGCAAATTCTTTAACTCTGAGGGGGAACAAGCACAGGCGCCCAAATTTAGCAGCCGATCTCTTTAAAACAATGGGATTTAATTCACATATCCGTTTATTCTGCAGTCACTGGCATGGGATGGGAAAGTGGAGTGAAAACACAGCTGAAGGACAAAACATTTTCCCTTTTCCCTCCCTCTCTTTTTGCCTCTGCTCATCTCAGAGCTATTGTCTGTGTATTTTTAGTTCCCGTCAACCAAAAGACAATTATGTTTTCTTACGTAGTGGAGCTGACCTCAAGTTGGCAATGACAGATTAGAACGGCATGTGAATCAGTGTAGTAAATGCAGAGTGAATTCTGCCTTACTCTGTTGTTGCATGAAGTTGATCAAATGCATCAGAGCTGGAAGAGGCAAACTTTAAAAAGCCAACTTTGAGCCTCTTATTTGAAAAATCTGTTAGGGAAGAGTTTTTCTTTAAAACATTTAATTGTACTCTATTGTTGTATTTACAACAATAAAATTAGATTTTGTAAACTTAGTGCATATTTAGTGTCTCTACTTTAAAGGGGGAAACAACAAGTAACCATTAAATTGAAAGCTTTTATTGTGAGCAGATTTGATAACTTTGCTCTTTTCTTCTATAACTTCTCACATTTGTTTTTTATGTCTCTTCAGTCATATTTTTATTTTACTTTTTTAAAGTCTACACTTTAGTACCACTAAGAACTCTTTGTTGTTTTAATTAAATTTTTCATTTATATTTTAAACCCACCTAATTTTTTACAGTTCCTCTTTTACAAAACGCCTAAATTTCAAGGTGCTTTACATAATTAAAAAACAAAATTCTAGCTTTATGTGGTAAAGCTAGAATTTAAACCGTCTCTTTGATCTGATCTGATCTTTAACTTTAAGCAATTACGAGACACGGTGGCAAAACTGTGTAACGGTTTTGCCACCGTATGTGGCAGTATATGGGAGCAGTATGTGAGCTGCTCCCACATACTCAGGGGTACTGTTTGTGTTCAGTGTACTGATTGCTTACAGTACACAGGGCTAGTATCCAAATGGACACTAGCAAGTTTGATGAGCAATTTTGTTCTCCAGGGTGGCCACTGCTCACCTATCAGCGCTGCTCACTACACCTTCTTGTGGCTGGTTGCACTGACTTTAAATATCAGCTCAGTGTTGCATCCAAACTGATGCAAACATGATTTCCTGCTGAGCAGTTTCCTGCGCGAGTCAGTGCGCTTTGAGTCCACTTTGAGTCCACCTTGTGTATGCGTGAACCTCCAAAGAGAGAAACAACACGAAACTGCTGCTGCACATGCTACACAACAAGTTGTTACTAGCTAACCAAAGAGTGTGAGTTTAAGTTGATGCCACAACTTTCTATCAGATGTATTCTATCAACATTGATCATGTGATATATAGATATGGTTATTGTTTTATGGCCCAGCCCTACTGTGCAACATGCAGGTCCAACTGGCTTCCAGATGTGATGGGATATGTTCAATCAATCAATCAATCAATCAATCAATCAATCAATCAATCAATCAATCAATCAATCAATCAATCAATCAATCAATCAATCAATCAAATTTTATTTGTATAGCACATTTCAGCAGCAAGGCATTTCAAGGTGCTTCACATAATTAAAAACCAAAATAAAAACAGCATGTGACATTGAATAAACAGTAAGAAAGAGAAAGAGATTTTGGAAAAAGAGAAAGAGATTTTGGAAAAAGAAAAAAAAAGATTAAAAAAAAAAAGATAAAAACATACTTTTGTTACGGAATTTAAGCGCCTGTCGTCGCCAGACTCTGCCGTCCGTTTAACACGGGTATTATCCAGGCCCCGTCGCCTAACAGGACAACGTCTCCAATCTTGCAGCACCAGGCTCCGTCCACCTATCACGCAAATTTTTCCGCTAGGATTTCGCCGTCCTACATGGATTTTTGTGCACTATTTTTACCTGTTAGAGTCTAGAATTTACAGGATTTTTCTGTGCGCGCAATGACCCTCAGTCACTCGCCACTTTTACATAAATAGATAAAAAGTAAAGATAAAAACATTAAAAACATCGAAGACATCAAAACCCGCACTCTAACCCTAATTTAGCCATAAGCAACTCTAAACAGGTGGGTTTTAAGTTGATATTTAAAGGCACCCAGTGTTTCAGCTGTTTTACAGTTTTCTGGAAGTTTGTTCCAAATATGTGGTGCATAGAAACTGAATGCTGCTTCTCCTCGTTTTGTTCTCGTTTGGTGCAATGCAGAGCAGTCCAGAACCAGAAGATCTGAGGGGTCTAGACGGTTGGTACAGCGATAACAGATCTTTAATGTATTGTGGTGCTAAACCATTCAGTGATTTATAAACTAACAATAGTATTTTAAAGTCTATTCTTTGAGCTACACGGAGCCAGTGTAGGGACTTTAAAACTGGTGTGCTCTATCTGTTAAGGGCATCTGGGCTGAGAGGTGAGGTACACTAGTTATGTTGACAGAACAACCATAATTTTGGCAACACAGAGATGAACAAGACAGGCATCCATGCATGTGGACAACCACAGTTTAACCTTGAATTTATGTTTTGGGCTATTGGGGGAAGTTGAAGTACCCCCCCAAAAAAACAAACAAACAAAAAAAAAAACACTAGACCGAAGGACCTTTGAATTTCTTGTTCTCATTGCAAGACATCAAGGCTTCTAACTAGAACCACTGATCCTCTTCAAAGCCAAAGGCAAAACAAAAAAGATATCACCACTTAATTATACATACAAGATTTGATTTGTTTTGTAATGTTTCCTTAAGCACTGATCACGTTGAGGCTGAGTGTTATTTGACTGTCCCAGAAGTCCTGATAAGACTGGGATGGATTGTGTTCACTGTTGTCGTTCCCTTCTCGGTTTGCACCTGACTGTTCTTCATATACCCCTCATCTTTTTCTTTTCCTATCATCAGAATGAATTAGTCTGATACAAAAATACACGTAGACATATGGCTTGGCCCAGTTTATAATGTGTCGGGTTCAGTTTTTGTTCATTCCATTCAAGATTTTGAGTGCATGTGTGTGTGCGTGCGTGCGTGCGTGCGTGCGTGTGTGTGTGTGTGTGTGTATGTGGGTAGATTATACGTGTGGTGCATTTCAGGCCTTCTTGGGAAGTGGAGGGTATTTATAGATTAGATCACACATGTAGAATTCATCCTAATTAATAAGCATCACATGTAGTCAGGTCTACATTCACCTGTTCTCCAAAGTTACCCAAAGACAAGAACCTTTGGCCTCAAACAGGCTTTCTTCATTCAGTAAAGATACAAAATTATCTGTGAGTATTTATTAATTACTTGGGGATTGCTAAGTAGCTATGATTGTGCTGTCACTGTACTGGATGCTGACTCTGCACTAACTACTGAGAATGGCTATGCAAAGTGTTTGCAGAAGTGCAACTTAGGAAGCAATATTTTCTATTTTTTATTAAGTCATTTTTTGAATCTCACAGATGCTTTCACAAGTTTCTTTGCTATCTGTTCTGCTAGACTTAAACACAACCTCCTGGATGGCCTGGTAAGTTGTAACATAGTCCTGAGGAGGTACAAAGTCAGACACAAGCAGCACTCAAATGTAATCGCAGGGCAAGTGTCAAGATGAGAATGAGAGGACTGACATGAACACCTCACTGTCTTAACAAGTGCTGGCCAAAGTTCAAAAGCTGTTTACTCTGAAGAAACGCATCACCAGCTGTCAAAAAGGTTGGCTTGACGATGCTTACAGAGTAACAGACAAGTGGATGAAATCCATAGCAGTACCTGATTTGGTACACTTCCAACTCTAGTGGGTGCTACAATAAGGAAATATTCATTTTATAAGATGAGCTCCATCTCATCCGTCAGTTTTCTATACTTGCTTGTCTTTGCAGAGTCATAGGGTGGAGGTGATATTGGGCGACAGGTGGAGTTGACCCTTAACATATCATCATTCCATCACAATTTTTAAATATTCAGTTGACCTAACCGTTCTGTTTTTAGAATATGGAGGATGCACCCAGGGAGAATACACACATGCACAGTGTGAACATAAAACACAACACAGAAAGACTCCAGGATCGGATTTGAACTACAACCTTCTGGCTGCAAGGCAACAGTGCTACTAACTGGACCACCTTGCAAGCCACTGTTGGCTCATTGCAATTTCATATTTAGCATATTCAATATTCAATTGATACTGGGGTAACAAGTGGTGAAAGTGGGTAGGACTGAGAGCAAACGACTTTTGTAAATGATTAAATACTGAAAGTTCATCCTACTGAGCTGAAATTTACAGAACACATTCCTTAGATGGAGAAAAACATGTTTTGAAAGTGTAAACTCGAAGTCTCTAAACAAGCATTTTTATCAGCTGTTTTAGACAGTTATTGAACTAAAGGGCGTGGTTTCCTTATCAGAAAAAGCTGCAGGCATCTAGGTAAAGATGTGGCGTCTTTATTTATTACATGGAAACTAAACAATCAGCAAATATCACACTTATAAAAGTGATTCCTCTTTTGAAAATACAGTTGCTAAGCTGTTGAACTACTGGAAGCTACTACAAAAAAAAAAAAAAATAAAATAAAAAAACATTCCGCTACACTAGAAAGTTTTAGAACATTAAGGCTGTAATGGGTTGTCGTTGACCATGATTGACAGGTAGGCCAGCCAATCACTGTCCAGATAAGCCTACATGGCACAGTCCAACAAACTTGCAGTGTTTTCCACAGCTATAATTTAGGCATTTGATACTTTATGCTTAACGCAAGGAACTTTCTATTTTTAAAAATACGTCAATCATTGAAATGAAAACCACTCATTTGTATTTTTGGAATATCTTATAAATCTTGAGGATATTTTGTCAACAGATTTTTTCCATGTATGTTAAACCTGTATCTCAGATTATAATAGTGAGCCTACTATTGATTAAATAGTGCAGGGGTGGCCAAGTCCAGTCCTCGAGAGCCGCCATCCTGCAACTTTCAGATGCATCCCTGCTTCAACACACCTGAATCAAATGAATGGCTCGTTATCAGGCCTTTGTAGAGCTGATCCCGGTCTGTTGGAGTAAGGATACTTCTAAAACTTGCAGGATGGTGGCTCTCGAGGACTGGACTTGGCCACCCCTGAAATAGTGAAAGGCTGGATGTATTTCTCTTTTCCAAATATTTCAGACCTCTACTGAACATGAAGTATTTAACTGTACAGTTTACCATAATCCCTTTTCTAAAATAGCCATTTTAAATCACATTCTAACTATTTTTACAGATATACACTGCCTGAAGCCGTGCCTTCTGTCTGATTTGGTAGAGAGAAAACACAAGGTGAACGAACATGCCGTTCTCTGCCTCACAGTGGCCTGTCAGTCTTCAAAGACACATTAGGTTTGTAGCAGAACAAATAGAGACGCATCAAAACACTCCAAGCCGACGCAAGTTTTCAGCAGGGAGGAAGACATTTTTGCCTCCCTGTCACCAGCTGCAGTTTGGACGTACCACCAGAGGAGTTTTGGTGACAGCCCCGTGAAGGCTGCTTTGTTTTGCTAAGTCGTCTCCATTCTTTTTAATGAGCTATTATGGTTATGTTTTGTCTCTGTCGTGTTCGTTGGCTGGCTGAGTTTCTGAGATGGTAAGACAGAGGCAAATGGGGAGGCGGTAGTCGGGGGTTGTTTGGGTGGGGTTGGGGGGGGGTTCTTTACACCTTTCTGCAGTTTTAGGAAGAAGAGGCAGTTGGAGGCACATGGTGAAATGAGAAAGTAAAAAAGCCAAGTTTCTACCAGTCTCCCTAAATTATAAAAACAACAGGATGTCCAAGGTTACTGTATTTACATCATATCACTTTGCTTTAAGATAAATCTGATACAATTTCACTACTTTGCTTCAAATATCCAAACTAATATTGAACTGCTCTTGCACAAGAGAAGAAACAAGCTCCTCTCCTTGTCTTCCCCGAATCAAAGCTGGAGTCTGGAGGCCAAACGCCAAACTGTCTCCCTGCTCATCCACCTTTTCTTTTGTCTCCTCCGTTTGCCTGGAGACGTGATGAGCTTCCTCTTTCCTCACATGCGATAAACTGTAAGGAATTAGATGGAAGCTGATGGGATGTTGAAGGGGAGAAGATGAGGGAAGTTGGGTGGCTAAGCAGCCACTGTGACAACCCTCCTGTCAGCAGGTACTCAGTATAATTGGTAAACGGAGGCCGCAGGATGGTAGTGGGGCTCCTTCCCTTCACTCTGCTTCTGCTCTCTTATTCTTTTTTGTTTCCTTTTTGATGAGTTTTTGAAGTCACCGGCAGGTGTGTACAGCCTGTTTTTGTTGTTTGGTTCAGAAAAAAAGACAGAAGCCAAAACAAGAGAAACTAAAAAGAAACTGGAGTGGTACACATGTAAATGTGAGTCAGTAACACACTAACCTCACTGAAGGTAATAACCCAGGAAGTGAATGACAAAGCATGTCAATTTTATTTTGAATTCTACATTCACATGTGTTTTTCATCCACGTCCAACTCTTGCTTTGCTCTCAGTGCCAAGCCCAGCCAGCCATCAGGCTCTGTTTGCCCTCTAATGAAACATATTCATCTTTATCACACTCTCTCGTGGCTCCCGAACTTACTTTACAGCATAGTCAATTAAACCCTTAGGGGCCACTCTGCGCGTAAAAGGATATATAATGCTTTGACATTTCAGCAAGTCCATATTAGACACACCCATAGAGCATCTGGGTTGGATGGGAAAGAGACATAGTCAGACCCAGAGGTAGATGAAAGCCCGTCAGAGGGATTGGGTCTCTTGTAAGCCAGTTAGCCCTTTGGATTCAGTTACTTATGCTGATGTAAGAGGGCAATTGTAAGCTGATACTCAATCTCTCGGTGACCCCTACACTGGCTCTTGTTCTCACATTAGGCTTCATAAAGTCATATATAGTGTAACAATAGACTAATAAATAACTAATATGGACTTAACTCAATAAAAAAGTGTATTAGTGTTCTGGATTACAGTTTAGGCTTCTTACATTTTTATAGCCCATTTCTTGGGACTCCTATCTTCATTCTTATCTAGATCTATATCTGTATTTATGTCTGCCAGCTTTTGTTTCTTGAGTCAGTTCTTCTTAGAAATTCCTACCCCAGTTGAAACCAGTAGGATAAATAGTATCACTGATGCAAACCAAGGCTCATATCACCCATTTCTTTATTTTTGTTTCCAGGCTAAAAGCTGATGTCACATCCCGTTTTTGAGACTGGGATTCTCGCGTTCCTTCATGGTGGTAGGGATGCCAATGCACGTTTATGGTGGACCTGCAACTGTTTGTGGATCAGTATCATTTATGTTACATGGAGCTTGAGCTTAAACTATTAAAATAGGCAGCTTGGATCATTTTAGCGGGGGTTTCAAGTATTTGCGCAGTTTAGCTATTTGCTAGCGGCTGTGGACCCTAGCCCCAGGAGCTACTCTCATATGCTTTGCGTGGAGGTAAATCAGTGCCCAGCTAAGGTCAAGGACTGCCCACAAATTGAGAGATAATTTTCCAAATAGTTGCAGCATCTGACACTCAGTCTAAATGGTAAGGGAAGATCACCATATAAAGATACAGTGAATGCCTTTTATACAGCAATTGTCTTCATACAAACAAAACCTGTGAGCCCTATCAACTTCTGGAATATAGCCAACAGTTGGTGTTGGTGTTTTTGTTTCCAATACTGGTGTTGCTATAAAATGTTACATTCTATGCAAGACAGGGACCCGAGTTTCATACTTTACAGTAATTGCACTCAAGTTGCAAAAGCTTCAGATTTAAAACACACACTGGACTCATGTTGTAGAGTCAAGACCCGACCTAGGGTACTCAACCAGGACCTGGGTCTTAAAAAGCCAAAAATCTTGATTTTTCTTGATGAACATGATAGTATGTTAGCTACTATCAAACAGCAGCAGGTTTGAACTCCTCACCTAGACTGCAGCTCTTGTATCAGCCAGTGATGTTCACAGACTTTGGGCTATTAAGGGTTTATAACAATCTGTTCATCTTTACCTTAGCTTCGTGACATTGACTGCAGACAACTGAATGCTGGAAGAAAAAAAAACAAAACACTAAGTATGTCACTCAACTGCTGTTAAGCTTATGCTGTCATATGCTGTAATTCAGAACATATCTTTGGACATGATTACTGTTTAGACTTGATAATTATAACTGTACTTGTAGATTTGAAGCATGAGTTCCTAATATCCTTAAAAATGTTCCAAACATTTTTTAAGGGTGTTACTCCCCAGCACTCCAAATCTACACTTTTTATCCATTTCCAGTACAAATTAAAGTAGCTTACCACAGCTTTTTGTATGCTGAAGTAAATATTAAAGGATTGAGACATTACTGTTGAATGCTCAACATGTTAAGGACAAACAGTAGCAGGTTTGAATACCTCACCTAAGGCAATGCAGTGCTATAGATAGATTGGATGACATTACCCCTTTACTTTACTTACACCTGATCAAAAAAACAACTTTTAAAAATTGCTGTTTTGCTCCTGTAATAAGGTTGCTTATGATAGTCATGGCAGTCCATTGAACTGCTTCAAATGTTCTGTGCATAAAAGTATGGGTACTTTTTAAAAGGCCTATTCAATTCATGGTTCTTGACCTTCCAACTTTGGCATTGTCCTGCCTTTTTGTCATGGCTCAAAGATGAATCTTTTAATCCACAGACATGTCAGTTTACTTCTGAAAGAATGGTAATTAACTTCCATTTGTAGAGGAAACCAATGAAAACTGTCCTAGTGTGGGTTGTACGTGATTCCTATTTGTTTATTATATTTATATCAATAGATCCTTGTGCACATTACTCTAAGTGTGCCGGTAAGATCAGTAGACTGTGTTTGGTATGCCCAGCCACCAACATGTAGAACAACAGTGCAACACCTCCATTGTGTTTAGCTGTTCTACAGGGGTTAGCTGACGCCCCATGTGAGCAAAAGTGTTTCAGATTCTCACTGTTTGTCATCAATAGACTGCAATTCAAGCAAAAGTCTTGAACATTCTGACAGATTCATCAGTACAGCTCATTTATGCAGGCATGCTGCAAACCAGCATCTTTTCTGTGCGGAACAATAAGCAAATTTATTATTCATAAAAGCATAAATGTTTCTGTTGCTTTATATGTCTCTGTTTTTTTTTTGTTTTTTGCCTTTCTCCCCAACTAGACGGTGGGCTGAAATTTCTCAGGCAAAGGTTGGCAGTTTAATGTCTGGGTTGAAACGGGAAGTTTGAAAGACAAAGCACTATATCTGTACATATGTGCATGTGTGTAAACTGATTTAAATTGCTCTTTGAGCCCTGCAGAATGGCGCTTTAAATGTTAAATGGGGGTTGAAGCCTGCCTGAACTAATTTGTAAGGCTTTGCACCATGTTGACATTTAAATGTGATAAGAATAGCAAACTGTACCGCCGACCTATTTTGAAGATGCTTTTGGAATACATTCACATCAGCTGTGGCCTATAATTAATAAAAAAAGACAGGCCTCCCTTCCTCTAGATTTGATTATAATACAACCTTATAAACACACCAGGGAAAGATGAGAGGAGACGAAGGGGAAGAACTGGGGTAGGGAATAAAAGAGAAGAACAACAGGAATAAAAACAAGAGAAATGATGGAGGCAGGAATTAAGAGGGAGGTGGATTGCGAACACCTGGTCTTTGAGGCAGATTGCGTTGGCTGGCTGCTGTGCTATCACATTACTCTGATCTTGCCTCTCTTGTTTGTCAGAGAATTGAGAGAGAGAGAGGGAGAGAGAGAAAAGGAGAGAGAGAGTAGGTGGGGTGGAGGGGTCTGAAAAATCAGCATGCAAATAACACCACATTGTTAACTTAATCAGATGCAGGGGGAGAAAATATGGAGTGGAATGGAGGGAGCATGGTGGGGCTGAGAGAGGAGGGGTGGGGAGATGGAGGAGGGTGCGATGATGGGAGATGGAAGGTGAGGGTATGCACATCATACCCCTCCTTCTCCCGCTTTCCCCATGCCCCATACACACACCAGCCAACAGCTCCACCCTTGCCCACATGCAGCACCCCAGGAGAAGTTCAGAACCAGAGACTGCAGTTATGTTCTGGTCTGAGGAGATGTATTTATGGATTACCTTAAATTCCTGCAACCTCTTCAGGTTGACTTCAAGCGACGATAAGGACAGTTAGCATCTGGCTCCTGCTGACTGGCTGAAGTCAACAGTCAGATATTTCCACCAGAAATAAGAAAACTGCAATACATTTAACCCCTGGCAACCACCAAGGCAACAAAGGAGCAGAGATCATGAGCAGTGACAACATATTTTTGGATAAAGAAAAAAAAAATGGCTGTCCATTCCAGCTGATGACTTTTTAGAAAAAAATAATACAGTACTGGGTGTAGATCCTAACAGGGGATGTTCCCTGTGGAGTTTTCTACAAATACTGCTTAGTAGTTATTTAGTTCCACACTACAGAAATGTGCAGTTTCAATGAATTAGAGTTTCACAATTCATACTTTGTTGTAAATAATCAGAGATTTTGCTAGGAAAAGTTTCTTGAATGTAAATGTTATGAGACCGTAAATGGTAGAAATCTTTTAACCCATTCTGTCTGCGCACTAGTTCATCTGTATGACCCAATTTTCTTCTCCAAATCCAAACTGAAGGTATTATAGAAGTTATTGACTCCAGATAACCCAAACTTCTTATGGGGCCTGGGTTTTGGCCCCATAAGAAGTAGTGTGGTTTTTGGGTAAGGGTCAAGGTTAGGCTATTGTAATGAATGAAAAGTCAATGGAAGTCAATGTAAGTTCCCTGTGAAGACAGAAGGGAACTTAAGTGTGTCTGTGTGTGTGTGCGCGCGCGTGCGTGTGTGTGTGTGTGAGGGATGGTGTAGCTCAGTAGTTTCTTAAAATGCTTTTTCAGCAAATCTGAATGAAACAAAATGATTTTTTACTCAGTAGAGAGCTTATTTTTCCATCGCAGACATTCACTGCCTTGATGAACCCTGCCTCTAAGCAGAGCACTCAGAAATGTGTGTCTTTTTAATGAGTGTGTGTATCATAGGCTTTGTTGTGAAAGATAAGTCGCTGGCAGTGCTGAAGGTCAGACAGGGCAGAGGGGAGTGAACAAAACACACTGCTGGCTCGGACTGGGAGCTCCCAGGATCGGCTCCGGTGTGGACAGATCAGAGGACCCGGTTAGACAGCCGTATCCCAGGATCGTCACTTAACAATTTTGAAAAATGGCATCATTCCATTAGTGTAAAGATGTGATTCTGGTAGAGTGTAAAAAAAATAAATAAAAACTGATTGTGGAAAACTATTTGATTTCCAGACTTCCAGTCCATATCTGATTTTGTTTTTAAGTTCTATCCGTCCGTCCATCCATCTGCCCCATGTTTGTGACTGTTTGAAATATAATTTAGTAATCCATTGCTATTTTCTGTTTATACACATTTTTCTAATTGAGAGCTTTTCCTTTTTGTTTGTATTCTTTTCATTAGCTGATGTTTAGTTCATAGTCAAGGATAATTGCAAAATGTTCCTCAATGGAAACGAAGGCTATATAAACTTTGACTTGACCTGACTTAACTTAACTGTCACAAGGACACCGGTGTCACTAAGCTTCTGCAGCACACAACGCACATGGTTCCTTCTCAATCTGGAAAAACCTAAAGAATATGAAATGTGAATATTTTAAAATCTGGACAAATGAAGCAAAATAGTTTAAGAAAAATGTAGTACCTAAGTCAGAGTAAATGTGGTGTTGAGCTCATTGGTAGGGGTCACTCAGAAACTACTCATACATCCGTCCAAAAAAACAAAAAAGACATTTAGGTTTCACCCAACGGCTTGCTTTAATCATGGTTGCTTTTCCTTGAGTCACTGGCATTGACGTAAATGGTGCTTCCCTGGCATCTTTCATCCTTGTGCACATTAACCCCACCCCCGTTCTCCATCAACCTTTCATTGCTTTTATTTCCCTCTATGAAGCATTTCATCCCTCTGTTTTCCACGAAACCCCATCTCTAATCTTAAGAGCAGTCACCACTTTGTTTTCTGATAAAGTCTGATAGGCAAACATGCTCTCTTATGTCTCTGAGGTCCTCCACCCTCTCCCAAGAGCACACCCCTCTAAAGCACTTCCTCTGCTACAATTAGTCTGTAATAAATACACCCTGGCCTTAAAGTAGAAATTCTTTTCTCTCGCTCGCTTTCCTTTTATATTAAGTGCTGCATTAGATCACTGTTCATCTCCAACTTTAAAGTGAAAGTAGAAAAAGCGGCGAGTGTGGACCTTGTTTCTCTCTCGTTCACACCAGAAGTGCATGAGAACTAAACCACTTATAAGGCAACTATCAGATACTGTAACATATGCGAGGAGGCACAAGCATTTCCACTCAAGTCTCCGCTTCCTGATAGCTTTGATAAGATTTGTTTGTTTTCTTAAACAGGAAACGTGCTTCTTAAAGTAAAAGAAAAAAAAAAGACAGCATAGTTAAACTTCTTAGACAGCTGACATTCTCCTCAAACTCCTCAGAGGACCAAGAAAAAAAAAGGACGATGAAGAAGAAAAATGAGAGAGGAGTGAGATACAAAGGGGGAGTTTATCAAAGTGACAGAATAAAGACAGATTTAACACGGGCGTATTAAAAAGACATCCAGAGTTTCAATATTTAAAAATCCCATTTGCTTGGACAGAAGAGCTTTTTTTATTCAAGAGCATATGGTAGCAGTACCTGCATCAGCCTCTCTCTTATCATCCTGAAGGAAAAAAAAAAAGAGAAAAGGGGGGGCTGAGGGGGGACAGTTTCAAACAGACCTCCAGACATTGAAGAATCATTCAATTATCGGCAGCACGATGTAAAATAATTACCTGACTCACTTCCTGTAATGAATGCAGCTAATTACCCATAGACTTTTGTTTTAGTTGAAAAACGAAAGAGAAAGTCCCAAACTCCCAACAGCAGTGGAGCCGTGAAAAGATATGTTGCATGTGGAGGCAGCACCTATCCTGTCTGCTAAAACACACACAACTCACACACATACACACACACACACACAGTGTGAGGCTTTGCTATAGACTGGCTTGGTTTAAAGGCACAATTTACCTCTCAGCACACGCGCGCACACAGCTCGCGGTAAATAGTCGTGAGTGCAAAAAAAGATCCTTCTTCTCTTAATTAGCTGTGTAACAATTAAAGTCTCCTCTTGTAAACTGAACCTTTGTCTCCCCTTCCTCCTTAGCTGGATTTCAGCACCTGTCACAACAACCCCTCCCCTTACCACCACCTCTACTGCTGCCACATACCCACCATTATTACCTCCAAAGCCACCCCCACTCCTCCTCAACTGGAGTCATTATGCAAAACTCCACCAGAAATTGCCCAGTACCGAGTAGAAGAAAACAGCAATTATTTCTGGTATTCTGTTATTTAGGCCAGATTGACATTCAACTGTTTTTCTCTTTCTATTTGTCTCTTTTTCAATACTGTCACCTGAAAAGAAGGTGGAACTGCACTCAGCTCTCCAGCAGTCTCTTCAGTCTCACACTGACCCAAAAGGAGTTGGACATGTCGCTGTGTGTTGGGGTTCTGTTTTAGTTTTAAAAGCTGACAAACAGAAACTCATAAAAAGACTCCTATAGACCCCTCATGTATCTTCTAACCCTGTTTAATATCAATGTTCATCAGCAGTGGCTGTGTGTGACAATGTGTTGACTTTTTATAATACTCCTTAGTTTCTTATATTCACAACTAGTTTCATTAGCATTACAAAAACAGTAGTCTGTGTGCTTATGATAGAGATTGTGCTTGTTTCCTTAATTGTGAATTGACCAAAAAGCTGTTAATTTTTGCTGCAGTATAGCACTACCTTGCTATGCTGCATTTAGGCTTTCTGTTGTCTTCTACATATTTTGCTCTCTCTCTCACAGCCTGAATAACCACATCTAGGAACAACCACGTGTAGGAAATACACTTTGCTTTTAAATAGCTCGTTACTTTGCTGTGCTTCCTTCTTCAGCTACAACATCCACACCAAAGAGTGTGTCTTGTCAGTGCTTAGTACGGAGTCAGTTCACTAATTCCAGTCAACCGGAAAACTGCCGTGTTCAAGTCAACAGCTTGAATAAAGCTGTTGACTGTTTTCTGGACTGTTTGAGGAAACCAGAGTAGAACCAATAAACCTGCAAACTTCCCAAAGAAAAGTCTCGGCAGGATTTGAACCCCGGACTTTGTTGTTGTTGTTGTGAGGGAACCATGGGATCCACTGTTCCACTGTTCTACCCGTGAGGATTCCTGCCATAACTTCTCTAAACTGAGGCAGTCTGCTTAACAAATGTTTGACAGTGTTAATCCTTAACTCGTTGCTGGGCTTTGTTCTCCCCTGCAGGGGTCTGCCTCTCTGACCTCTATTGTAGCGCACTCAGGAGGGGAGAGGTGTTCACAGATATACATCCACA
>NW_006800158.1:873087-884497 GCF_000485575.1 Poecilia formosa
ACACACACACACACACACACACACACACACACACACACTCAGTCACAGACAGAGACAGAGACATCTGCAGGTCATCATCATCATAGTGGGAATAATAACCAAAATGGTTATCATAAAGGGAAGCTTTGAGCTCCCGTCTGTCTTGGGAAGATGATTTGGCTGGCCCGGAACAATGAACTGTGGGAATCCGCTTGTCCCGCATTGATCTTCCTCCCTTGGCATCTCCTGCGAGGCTGTCAGAGCGACGGACGGATAAAAAGATCCACAACATTTTTCTTTTTGCCTTTTTCGCTCCCTCCCGGTGTCTTTCTTTTCTCGCTGTCAGGAGGGCTCCAACTGATCAGTGGGGATGAACTGAAAGTTGAACTACCTGTTGACAGGACCTCTTAAGCATCCCTCAATGATACATTGTTCAGGGGAAAGACGGAGAAGCAGAGGCTCCTGTTCATTCAGACTCGTCACAGATCTATTGAGCCTGCGCTCTCGTCAAAAACCCTTCTGTTAGTTTTTCCGCGTTCAAGATGATATGGTGTTCACGTATCCACTTCCATCCACTTTTGTGTCGGCTTTGTAGTTGTTGAGGATTCTTTGTTTGTGGTATGTCAGGTTTTCAAGTGACATTGCTGACTGCAAGGTTAGATTTTTACTTCTTGTGTATAAAAGGCAGCTGAAGCTACAATGGAAATAGTTTTTCATTCTCTGCAAATTTGTGCTGTTTGGAGTTCATACTCCAGGATTAAAACGTCTTCTCCAAACTTTTCCAAACAATACATTAGTATTATTCAGGTCTTGAATGGTTGAGAATATTATGCTTTCTGCTTTTTTGTTTTTTGTTGCTTTGTTTTTAAATAAATTTTTAATTAATTGGTAATATATGTTTTTTATTCTGCCAATTTTTCCCAAAATGCCTTTTTCTTTTTTTTCCAGTCTGGATTTCGGATTTGTTAATGTTTGTTAATTTTTTTTAGTTAGAAAAAAAACTTTTGGCCAGAAGGAGGCTGACTTTTCTGATAACGGCATGTAGAGGTGGAAGATATGGACTGAAAGTTTTATCACAGTATTTTGTCGTACTTTGTGGTAAAGATAAAAGTGACAATAAAAACTATTTATTGTTTTTGTTTAGGTAACATTAAGGTGTAACTGCATGTAGAAAAATTCCATTTGTAATCCACTTCTTTAAGACACCATTTTAAAATAAAGTGGTTTACACGACTAAGCTGCTCACATTTACTGCACTTAATGATATTTTTAAGTTTATTTTTATTGATACTCTCATTGAACAAAAAGCTGAGAAAATGGTAAAACTTCCAGCCTCAACATTATGGACAGTTTTAGGGGTTTTAAGAATCATTAATAAGAATTTATTGTGGCAACGATAAATAAAATTTTTATGATGAGAAATTTATCACGATAAATAATAAATTATCTGATCAATACTCAGAACTGACTCCATGTGTCTGTGATGTTTTTCTCCAACTGACATCCTTACCTGTTGGTTTCTGCTCTTATGTGGCTTTATAAAATATATATTTTTAGAAACTGTAGCAACAAGCACAATGTTAGGGACAGAAAAAAAAATTGAAAAGAAAAAAACATTTGAAGGAAAAGTTTGGTTAATAAAACAATGAAAATGTTATCACAATATTCAACAAACTTAGCACAAATGCATGTTTTTTAATTTGCTGTGCAGTCCTCATATTTTTATATTAATATTTTCTCATGTTTGCTTTAATAAGGTCTGTTAAGAGAGAACAGACCTTCCCCCATATGTGTGTACTGTCTCATTTCTGGACTTGGCCTTGTCTTTGGGTTCACTTTTTTTCCACTTGAAAAGAACACAGTCCAGTTCTTAAACATCCCATCTTGTTGAAATGCAATGTTATTGGTTTTGATCAAGTGGCTCAGTGCACAGGATGGAGTTTAGATTGAATGTGGTGTTGTGTGACTGTTTCCAAGTGCAGTTCAGAGCAGAGTGTTTTCACCTCATTACAGAAAGTAATAATGCAGTGAAGTCAAAGTGTGAGAGAGAGGAAGGAAAACAAGGCAGCTTTTTTATTGGAATAATTAGACGTCTTGCAAAGACCACCTGCAATAGAACAAAACACAAGCCGGGGAAGAAGCTCATATCTGGTGTGTTCTGCCTAACAAAGAGCCAACTCTAACTAACTAAACCATCTTTTGCTGAGATGTAATTGATATTTGAAACGATGAGGAAGTTCTGTTTATGCTTTGAAAACACATTCTTTTTTAATGAATCTGAATATCCCTGATGTTTGTCTAATCACTAAATATTTAGCATTCTAATCTCAGCACATGTAACATATGGTAAATCCCCACATTGTCCCCCTGCACATCAGAATGCTGTCGCTCCAACTCCCTTGTGTCATTAATGATTTGGTGCAAAAATGATTGAATTCAGGATATTGTGAATAATGACTGATTTGTTTAAAGCAATGAATTTGTTCATGAGGAAGTAATGAGGTATTGCATTGTGGTAAGCTGACGGGAGTCCTGTCGATACATGCCAAAATAAAGTAAAGTCCGACTAATGGCTTTTCGATCCCGTCTGATCCCCACCCTCACTCATCTTTGTCTTAAATGTCAGACAAAGGTTTTATGACCAAACTTGCTACTCATTTGAAAAGCAGGTTTGGAAATGCGTTTAGTCCAAAATGAATCTATAAGACGGCTGCGATCCAAATTCATCTTACAATCATCATGGAAGTTGGTGTCAGATCTGTTTGGAGATTTGAGTCTTTTATTTCAGTTATTATAATTCTTGGGTGAAATGATTATGCAGCTATCTTTTTCTGAAAACAAAAACAAGGTGCACAAGTTTGAATTTGATCATTTTCAAAATCCACATAGGCTCTGAACTATACATACAGCTTCAGCTTTATATTCACTCATCTCTAACCAAAACGTCCTGAGCAAGCTGCACTTAGAGCACATCTTTTCTTGGCCTTTAACCAGATTTAGATTAACTTGCAGATTTAGGCTGCATAGTTGATCAGTCTAATTCTAATTGCCTGAGATGGAAACCCTGTGTCTATCTCAGACACAGGGTTTAGGTGCATTTCACAAATTTACGACTGTCTTTAGGGCAGGACCTGCTTAGAAGGATAATGTTTGCCCGCTTCCTTCATCTCCAAACCAGTTTTTGGGTTCCAGTGTTTGGGGACATGATGAAGCACCAGCATAGATGTTGGAATGAGGTGAGGTAGAAAAACTGGAGGTACAGTAGTTCTCAGTCCTGTAGCATGAAGCTACCAGCGTGCTTTGCTTATGCTTCGCAGTGCTCTTAGGTTTGAAAATCTCATCTTCACTCCTTCTAATTTACTTCTTGTCATTGAGGACAAGCAGCTCATCCTTTGCCTCATCATAAAACTTTCTGCAGGAGGCATTCGGTTTGTGGGCAACTGCAAATTTCACTTCATCTTGAAGGTGTTGATTTTGAAGCGGGGCCCTTTTTCCTGGGTTCACACTCTCAGTAAACTGAAATCTAAAACATCAGTGATGCTGGTGTTCTATTAGTTTCCAGTTTCCAGAAGTCTTTAAGGCTTGGTGAGTTCTGGGTGGCTCCTGAGGATCATAACTGAAATTATGTCATCACATCAATAAAGTAGCAACAAGTGCAGTCAAGCAAATATATATTAGGCTGGCAAAGAGAATCTTCGGTCTATGTATGCATGTACTGTATTTGAGCCTGTTTGTATCAGGAGTGAAAGAGAAACTTCACAATAAAATCGAACATGCGCACTCAATTCTTGATGTCAAAAACCATCTGGGTTTTTGGTTGTACAAACATTTGTCTACGGAAACATCAAAAGCTTAAAATTAGTATGATAATCATGCCCATGATGAGTGTTTATAAACTTCCGACCACAACTGTAGGTCACAGTTCCTACACATTGTAAATGCACAAACTGTCTTGGATTTACAATAATTTATTACAATTAGAGAAAAGGAAAAAAATCTAAATTCCATATGCATTTAGGATACATGCCATTAATGATAACAGAAATTAACTGAGTACATTCATGGTGGCTGAAATACACTTCCATTGTGTTTAAGATACCACTCATAATTACACTGAGGACTGAAAAAGAAACTAAGTGAAATCACTCTTTTTTTTTTCTTTTGCGCGTTGAAATGTGCAGAGGGTTTGGGTTTCTTTTTTTTTACGAGTGCACGTGGTGCTCTGCTGAATATTAAACCGCAAACTATAAAGACAACAACGGAACTGTCGTGAGAAAATGCTAAAGGAAGTCTTTGTGGTTTTCGAGGTATCAGAGGAGCCAATAGTTTTAATGAGGCAGCACTGCTTCACATGCCAGGAAATGATAAGGTGTATTCAGGTTAGAATAACGGCAGACAGATACCATACCACTATAGAAGTACATCTGTTTGTTCAAACGCAGAGTCTCTACAGGAGCATCAGAGACAATGAGGCGTTTTAGGGACGAGGAGGGGCAAGTTTTCATTTAATATGACCGGTAAGGACGCAAAAACCAAACTTTATTCTTTAAAAATGTGAAGCTTTTTGAAATATTGTACGAGCTTTTTTTCTTCTGAGCTCTTATGTATTTTGTAGGAGATTTATAAAAACTGCACTCAGGATATTGTCAGAACAGAAAAGAAAAGAGTTGTGGGTGAGTTGCGACCTGCTCACTGCGTCTTTAGAGGGCATTCTCATACTGAATTGTTGTCTGTTGTTAAAGAGGTTGGGTTGAGTGCATGTCTTACCCATGTGTCTATGCATTCGTGCACACCACCCTCGTATTCCCTGATGTGTGCGTGTGTGTGTGAGTGTGTGTGTGTGTGTGTGTGTGTGTGTGTGTGTGTTGATGTGAGCAGAGGGGGGATGTCACATAAGAAATGTCCTTTTTAATCAGGGGAAAAAATATAAAATGACTCGGGAGCAAGGCAAGCATATAAATGTGCCTCATTTGCATATGCTCGTCAGCCAGGATACGTTTATTAAAAAAAAGAAAGGAAAAAAAAAACACAAACTGGATTTGTCAGTTCATTTCACAATATTCCATTGTCTATCTGCCTTTGTTATATGTTAAAGATAAAGGCAGAAATCAAATTGAAGAAAAGGGCAAGCTGCTATCTCCCCAAATGAGCAACAGCTCATCAACCTAGTTTTCAGATTTTGATTCCAAAAGGCAGCTGCTTTTGAAAGAAGGGCCCGCTCAAATAAGGTCTTCTCCAAAATATGCATGGCTGATGATCGACACTATATATTTATACGCAGGATATGAGTTATTCTTGATATATTTGTGACATTATTCTAAGTGAAGTAAAAGCACAAATGATTCGTTGAAAACTTTAGCAGCTTTTAGAGAACATACCCAATTCATTGGAACTGCTTCCTAACAGTTGTGGGGAGAATCAAGAAGAATTCAAAGGGCAGCCCACACGTGTCACATTCCTCTACACACAAGTAGAAACTGGTCACAATGTCTAATTCATGTCCACAAGATAAGAATCCACCATTAATTTTGTGGGCTGGAGAGCCCAGTGACTACAAGAACAGACAACGCTTATGTCTGCTAACCTCCCACTGAGGGGAGGGACGAGAGGACAAGAGAGAATGTTTTCGAGTGAAAAAGATGACAAATGAAACAAGCATAGTGTAGTCGACGGTGCTTCATAAGTACATAGTGGGGGGAAAAAAAGCAAAAAAAAAAAGCAGAGACTTAGTTGGCCTTTGTTTCGCTAACATGTGCGCCAAACTCTACATGTTTGATTTCGGTGTGTCCCATTGATGCTCCTTGCCTCCTTTTTTGTCCTGAAGCCTACCTAAAAGCAGTTCAGTGCAATACAAAAGGCTTAGCTTAAATTATCATCATGCAACTACTGTTACCAGGCAGCATACTAATCAGCTTAATGAGATATTATAGGATATTTTGTTGACTAAAGCAGAACCATGGTCATTGCTTCTCAGGGTTTGACCCAAGCAAGCAGCCAGGAATGGTGGGAAAGGCTCCTTATAACTCTCCATCTGGAGAACAGATGGGTCTGCATTTAACCATTGTTGTTCGCTTTTCTTTAATTATTTATCTACTCATGCTACACATGGAAGTAAAACGGTTTCCAGCAGTTGGAGAAAGAAAAAGGAGTACAAATCTATCAAAGATGTATTTTTTTGTATTATTAAATGTAGGTGTGTAATTTAACTAGTGTCGTCAATGTGCATTATGATAAAAAAATGTATCTTCAATTAAGAAGTTACTATTGAACTTTATTTTATTAGTCTTAAAACTGAAGAATCTGGTAGATGTAAAAACCAAACAGTGGTAAAAAAAACAAACAAAACAAAAAAAAAAAAAAAGAAAAACGAGGACAGACACAGGAGCATTGATATATCCTTAGAAGAGTTGCACCACGAAAGGTTGAATGAAATTAGGATAAAAATCTAAAAATCCTTTGGTCATTTTGAACAACCATTTTTGTTTGAAGTATTATTGTAAATATCATAATTATTGCATGGAGGAAGCTTCCCAACAATTTAACTCGACTTTTTCAGAAAGGTTAGTGGGTAATCGAACTGATTCTAATAGGATGGGCACTAGTAGCTTAAATACACACTCCTGAATTTTTGAAAGGTGTGTAACAGTAAATATTGCATCCAGTGTGGCTTTACGGTTTGAAAAAAACTATAAATGTAAAGAGAATATCTCTTACATTGACAGTGGTGGTTTTTGCAAGGTTAGGGTTCCATACATTGAGTTAGGCATGACCCATGGTCATGTTGTTGGATAACCAGAAATCTATTTTGCATAATACAGTAATATATTTATTGTTCTTATTACCATTACAACTAATTTCTTTTCTTCTGTCTGGTCCCACAGGATGGAGGACTCCAGTTTATGTCTTGGTGTATCATCAGCGGTGCCTGACACCGACGCCCATCTCAGTAGTGCAGTTTTAAATGGCCGCTACCCCATCAGTCAAAAGCTTCACCAGCTCACTGCCCAACTAGGACACGCCTTTCCTGACCTGCACCGCCCACAGCAGATTCCTGAGGAGAAGGCTGTCACACCTCTGGATGAGAAGACGCACCACGCAGCCCTGGCCAGTCAACCTATCAGCAGTCAGATGGCCCTGTTAGCCAATCAGCTCAACCGAGACATTGATGCAGGTGCACTAAGTGGGCTAAATGGTCGGGTTGATCTTCAGCAATTTCTCAATGGCCAAAATTTGGGCATCATGTCACAGATGAACGATATCGAAGATGATGCTCGGAAGAATAGAAAGTATCCTTGTCCGCTGTGTGGCAAACGTTTCCGTTTTAACAGCATCCTTTCACTCCACATGCGTACACACACAGGCGAGAAGCCATTCAAGTGCCCCTACTGTGACCACAGAGCAGCTCAGAAGGGCAATTTAAAGATCCATCTTCGCACTCATAAACTTGGAAATCTGGGTAAAGGCCGTGGCCGTGTCCGAGAGGAAAACAGGCTGCTTCATGAGCTTGAGGAGAGGGCCATCTTGAGAGATAAGCAGATGAGAGGAAGTGGAAGTCTTCTCCAGACTGCTCAAACACCCCATCTTGTCCTCAACAGCAGCTCCAACACCCATCAGCAGCAAATGCCGTCAGCCTGTGGCCCACCTCCACTTTCTGGCCTCGCAACTCCAGACACAGTTTCTCAGCCATCTTCTTCACCGAAGCCAACGAACCAGGATGAACAGTCCGTGAACCCAGCTAACGGTTACCGTTGTACATTTTGCAAAGGGAAATTCAAGAAGCGCGAAGAATTAGACCGCCACATCCGTATTCTCCACAAGCCCTACAAATGTACTCTATGTGAATTTGCTGCCTCCCATGAAGAAGAACTGATAAGTCATGTGGAGAAAGCTCACATCACAGCTGAAACCACACAAGGACAGGGTGCCAGTGGAGCTGGTGGCATGCAAATGGCCACTGAATTTCGATGTGATGTCTGTGGCCAGGTATTCAGCCAAGCGTGGTTTCTTAAGGGTCACATGCGAAAGCACAAGGACTCCTTTGAGCACTGCTGTCAGATCTGTGGCCGTCGCTTTAAGGAACCCTGGTTTCTGAAGAACCATATGAAGGTTCACCTAAACAAGCTAGCCATTAAGAGCAAGCCACCACAGCCCAGTGAGCAAGACATGGCCGCTGTTAATAGCATGAGCAATCTAGCTCAAGAAGCTCATGCCAATCTCTATTCCCGTTACATCTCATGTCTTCAAGGAGGGTTCCTTTCACCAGACAAACAAGGCCTTAGTGAGCAACACCAGATGTTGGCTAAAGCAGGGATTGCCATGAAGGAAAAGGAAATGTTAGGAAAACTGCTGGGACCAATGGCAGGGGGGATGGCACATGGGCTTGGTGAAAATGAAAAGCGCTCACTCCTTGGTTGTCTCAATCTTGTGCCGCCACTCAAGTCCAGTTGCATGGAGCGCCTTCAAGCAGCTGCAAAAGTGGCAGAAATGGATTCTCTCAACAGCTATCAAGCCTGGCAGATTATGGCACGTGGTATGGCTATGGACAGGGCTTTCATGCCCAAGGAGCAGCAGCACCAGCCACATATAACCCCAGGGCAGGAAGATGAGATAAGTGGTGCTGTGGCCCTGGCTTCCTACTCAAAGGACAAACAAGACTATTCCATGATTGCTTCTAGTGATAGCTCCAAGCAGAAGCAGCTCTCTGAGGGCATGCAGGGATCTAAGGCTTCCAGCGGAGCCATGATTCCCATGAAGGAGGATGGCAGAGGCTTTGAAAGTCATCGTGATCTTATCTCTCACCATGGTGGTGCTGAAGCTCCTGGAGGCCTGTCTGGTTTAGGAGCTCCAAACATTGACTACAATCTTTCCACCCTGAAGGAGAAGCCTTCAGAGTGCCCTGACTGTGGCCGCGTCTTCAGAACCTACCATCAAATGATTGTCCACTCCCGAATACACGGCAAAGACAGGAGAGGCCTTGATGAAGCTCTTCATCAAGGTGTAGATGAGCGTCGTGGCTCTGCCAGTGACCCTGAGTCCCAGTCCATCAGCCGTTCCACGACTCCCGGTTCATCCAACGTGACCGAAGAGAGCGGTGCCGGAGGCGGACAGTCCCAGACGGGGAGCATTCAAGATGACAGTCCACATCCTTCATCGCCTTCCTCAGGTAATAGAGCAAAATCCAAGAAACTAGTACTTTTTTCACCTATTTATTTTGTTCCATAATTATTTTGCTGTCCATTGCACAAACAGTAACTGTAGTTTTACAAAACCATGGATGAGTTCATTTTTAAATACATTCAAAAAGAAGCAACAGATACTCCTCAAAAATTAAATGCTTGTTTTCTGGACATGGATCCAACCACTGTCATACATCATCTTAATGAAGAGTGATTTGAGATACTTTATACTCATTTACTCAATATAAACATTGTTTTTTACCCACAGATATCTAGTTTCAATTGAAGGCGTATGGACAAAGTCAGTTAATATTTTTAAACTATTTTCATCTCAGTTTCCATTAAGCGTTAAATGGCTCCAGAGAAAGTGATCCAAGAAAACACCACGTTTACAACTGCATTCTCATTTGCAGGTTAGTCGTTAAGATCCCTGTGGAGCACGGCTAAAGACTAGGAGCATAGGGACAAACTTGTTTTAACCACAGTGATTAACAAATGTCTTTAATAAACTCGGTGGAGAATACCCAGCCCCTCCCCTACCCAGCAAACACAGACTGGCCGGGGCTAGATAAGTGTATGTTTAGTAGGATTAGGGGCAGCTCATTGCTAATGATTACACTAGTTTTTAAAGGTAACTTTTGGTTGCTCCTTAGGGCACAATACTGGCATTAAGAATCGTGTGCAGTAATTAGGTCACGGATATGCGATAATCAGCCGGTTTAAGCTAAACAAGACACTAATTAAAGATATACATATAAAGCAGGTCAAAAAAAACTGAATTTCATTTGCAAAAGCAAGAATGTACTCTTGAATCCTTTGAGAAAAATAAATAAATATATATAAATATAACTTAGAGTGGCTTAGCTTAAGGCTATAAGGAACTTAATTCCACCAGTGGAGACAAAATTGTTTATTTATTCACAGAGGCATGAAGTCCTTATCATGCCTGTGTAGTGTGATGGGTTTGAACATGGGACAGGCTATGTTTATTTTAATCTAAGAAATAATAACAGACAACCCCCACCCCAATTAGGAATTAATGAAAATGAGAGTGAGATAAAAACCTATTTTCTTTATAGAGACTATTAAACATAACACTTTCTCAACAGGGTGGGGGTGTTGCGGATGTAATTATCTTCTGAATTTTAATGCTGGAAGTTTTTCCCTCTGTATAACCCCCTCCACCCCCATCCTCCTCCTCCTTCCATCTTAGCATCTACAGCTCCGTCTCTGTTGATTTTGACTTAAGCACCTCAATTCTGATGGGTGCAGCTTGTGGCATTTCAACTGATTTAGAAGCACAAGCAAGCACATAAAAGTAAAAAAAAACAAAACAAAAAAAAACTGTAAAATACAGTAAACCAAGTTGTATTATAGCTTAAAGGTTTGTATTATGTTTGTGCTCAGAGTTTAATAAGAGAATTAAAAGTCATTTAAAAAGAACATAACCAAGTCAAAACAATAGGTTTACTTTAGCATATATGTCATGCATATATGTGGTTTGTCTACAGTTCATTTGTGTCAGACTCAATCCAGTCACCTACACTGTTAGTCTGTGCCTCAACTGAGAGGCTGTGGTTGAGTTTTGTAAAACTCAGTGATGTTGATTGGCATCTTTGGCAAGCTGTTGCAATTTTTCAATCTTCTTTCTCCTTTAAAAGCACACAACTAAAGTGGGCTTATTGTTTCTCACAACCTCTAAGACTCGCTTCACATTTGGAGCTCAGTAACCTTCAAATTAGAAAGTTTAATGTGTGAAAAATACGTGTGGAGAAAGGTGTCATATGGGCGTCTACATTTATGTTTAGTGTGCGCATGAGTTAAAGGGGGTTGTACTCTGTGTGAACATATATATCACTGTGCTGTGAACAGGATGTGGTCACTGTACCATTGTCTTTATCTTAATAACTTAGCTCTTGAAGAGAAAAGAAAGAGAAAACGGCTGTTTGATTCTCTCTGACTTGGTGCTTCTGCCTGTGAGTGCATGTGTGCAAGATGGCCTCTGTCTCACCACCTACCCACAGCAATTTTGAGTTAAACTTAAATTATAGTAATCAACAATAACATGTCAACTGTGAACGAAAGTGAACTCTGGCACTTTTGTCTTTGAGATGGAACTTATTTAAGAGCTCTGAGGGAAAACAAAGAGAGAGATGGGTGTAGGGTGGGTGCAGTGGCACAGGAACACACACGGACGCACATACGCACACACATATAGGTGTGTGTGTGTGTATATATATATATATATATATATA
>NW_006800158.1:885083-914680 GCF_000485575.1 Poecilia formosa
AAATAGTCACTGAATCTGTTAAAACACTGGCTTTTCCTGCACACACTCAGGGCCTTAAGCAGCAGAAGGCCCCACATTTAGTCCTACAACCTTCCCACTACCCCTAAAGTCAATCGCGTCTTTGTGCTGCTGGCTGCAAAAGAATCTGTACACTCCCTTCTGTCTAGTTCTCTCTGTGGAGAATCCCTCATGTCTACATTTTCTTTTGCGTTTTAACATGGCAGGGATTAGTCTGCATATCCCTGGTCTTACCATGGCTCAAAACAAGCAGGCGAAATGCTTGCTCCATACAAATTGAAATTGGATTTGCCAACTTGACGCCTTAGGTTATAAAGCATGGATATTCATCTAATTGCACCAGCACAATGAGGGTGTAATTACACATGCAGGCAAACTTTTACAGTGTAATTACTGTGTCATTGGAAAAGGAATAAAATACTCTGAACAAGATCCAAGCGACTATGAGGGAGACAAACGTTCCTGAGCCACTCATCGTCAGGGGGAGCTTCCACCAAATAAACAGACCAACGATGATTTGGAAGAGTCTCTATCAGTTTAGTTTGCTCACATTTTGGTCGAGGCGGATTCACAACCAACCAAAAAAAATAAAAACAGAAATACAAATTAAAAAAGCTTTAAATTGGAGGCAGATGTGGGACAGCACAGCTGTTTGACTCCAAGCTTTTCTTGGGATTTTGTTGCATTAATGCCAGAGGGAGAAAAAAAAGCCCTCTATCTTTAATCTCACCACCCTCCTGTTGTTCCAGGTTTCTTCCTGCATTCCTACAACTCTGAACCGGATTTTGCTGTTACAGAAAAGTCATGAATGGCTGGATTGTCAACACACAGCAACATACTAATGCTGTGTTTCCACTGTGGCTAAAAACGCATCCCTAAACCTAGAAAAATGTTTCTATACCATCTGCTACGGAAAAGGATGGAACTGATTCTTATAGTCAGAATAAATCTGGATAAGGAGAGTACGGCATGGAATGTATTTTTTTTCTCCCAGACATGGTTCCATATTACTCATGAAGCTCTGTCCATCCACTGCTTTTATTGTCCATCCACCCAGAGAACTCTGGAAATATTAGTGAAAGCGATTTTCAAGCAACAAATTTGTTGGATCTCTGAGTAGTATATAGATTTTATTTTATTTTTTTCATTTACATCATTAGTTTTAAAACTTATCACAGGTTTGCTGCACTTCTGGAACACTATTTAGATGTGATGGAATGGTCCTGAACAAAGAGAAGAAAAAAACAAAAAACAGACTGATAATCCCCCTGCAGACAGTTTGTACCCTGGAAACTGATAGCAAGGTGAACAGTGAAGCTTTTGTTTATCCGGCTTCACTACCACCATGAGATGAGTCTTCAAGGAATTTCGTCATATTTTGAGAGTGAAAAATGGCAGAAATTGTATAATGACGACATGCCACAATGATTTTCCACAATCTTCATTCGTGTTGCCATTGACTCTTGATATTTACTTCATACTGTAAAACATCTAACTTGGATTTAATAAAAAAAAAATAAAAAAAAAATGTTAGAAACACATTTTATTATTTTAAAATGCAAAAGCTTCCCCTTGTCAAATCTACAGCAATAGAAACAGGTAGAACCTTTCCATACTTCCATACATGCCTCTGCTCCCATTCATACAAAAAAACATCCTGCCCTTGTATAAATGGGACAATATTTAATCCCATTTATACCCACAAATTCTTACAGAAGACAGTCAGCAGATTTTAGAAAATTACCTCCATCCTCAGCTGTCAAAGAACGTGTGGGACATTTACCTGGCAGGTATGAACTGACACCACACATCCCGAACTCGACCCCCCCGCCCCCCATTCCAACCAATTAAGTCTGGTACTAAATGAAAAAAATCTCCAGAGCTGTTAATAGATGAAATGGCTAATTCCTAAAAATTAAAACAAACAGAAAAAAAAAACCCCAAAGAAACAAACAAAACAAAAAAAAAAAAACAATGTGCAATATTTGGTTCACAAAAATAAGGCAANCTAATTCCTAAAAATTAAAACAAACAGAAAAAAAAAAAAAAAAAAAAAAAAAAAAAAAAAAAAAAACTGGACAATGTGCAATATTTGGTTCACAAAAATAAGGCAAGATATTTGAGGACTTGTATTTTGGGGGGGAGGAGGGGGAGAGTGGAGAAATCAATTGCCTGCCTAAAAAAAAAAGGCTTTTTTGATGACAAACTCTGAGTAAGAATTTGTAATCAGTGCGGTGTGATGCAATCTGCTTGACCAGTCTGTATATTGTGCTTTTTACTCTTCACAATCTTAAGTGAACAAATTCTTCAGATGTATTTTCAGAAATAGAATAAATGGTCCATAAATGTCAGATTCCAACCCGATCATCGATGGAGATTAGCAGGTCATTTTTACAGTGCTTGTAACCCGAGCGATGAGTGTGTGTTTACATTTTAAATTGGTTGGAATATTCTATTTGAAGCATATCAGTTTGATTTAGTTGCTTTTGACAAAAACGGCTGAAAACGAAAGGCTGTTGCCGTGTACTAATGGCCCAGCTGAATCGGTAAACGTTTTGGTAAATGTTACCAAACTGAAGCAAACCTTTGCTCAGAGGGCAGTCATGTCTGCATGCGCGCTGCGATATGTGTGTATTAAACTACAGGGTCTGCCTAACAAATAATGAATAACATCTCTGTTTTTCGGGGGGTTTTTTTTATTATTTTCATTTCTTTAGTCTACGGAAATTACTTTGTCTTTGTAACTGACATCTGTTCCTCTCCTGCTTCCCCCCTCGCGCTATTCTTCTTTTCTCTATAATCAGAGAACTCAGTGGTTACAAAACCTGAGCTTTCTACCCCCCACTCATTTGAAGAAGTCTGGCCTGTCATATCTGTATTTTTTATGTGTCACCAAACTTAAATAGACAGTCATTGTGTTACAGGCACATTCATTCCCTGAGCTGTATTTTTGTACAGTAGGTCAGGACTCTGGTGTCTGGTAAATGATAAAAGTTCTATTCAAACGCACTAATTGTCAGTGTGCTGCTCTGATTGACATGTCTTAGATAAATGCAGACTTAGTATTTTTGTACACGCTTGCACAATATAAAAGGCCAATTTATTCCTCTGTTCTCTTTTCTCTTTTTCCTTGCACGGTTCATTTGATTTTTTTCTTCTTTTTTTCTTTTCTTTTCTCTTCTTTCCTTTTTTTTTGCTCACTGCCTCTCTCCTCTACCCTGTCTCTCAGTCTCTCAGAGTCAATTTGTAAATATTACCCATGTTGGGAATTAGCCCCGGCTTTTTAGATATTTAAAATCTTTAATTGTATTCCAACGAGTGTGTGTTTGATCGAGGGGAGGACTGCGAGACTCGGTCGGCTCCTCGGTATTCCTGGGTGGCTATCAGTGGCCTGCCTTGTCCTTATGAAACATTTATCAGCCCGTTTTATGTCTTAATGATCACGTTAGGATTCCCCCGCTTGGTTATAAATTCAGTACAGAAAAAAGAAAAATGGACTGTTCAGACAGTGAAAAAGAAATGGCGACATTAAAGGAACAGAAAATTAGACAATCCAGAAAATAAGAGAGGGGGCAGGAGGGTGACAGGGCATCACATTCCTGGGAAAACAGCCTTATCCACTCACTTCAAATCAAACTGTTTGGAAACTCACGTTTTTCCCTCGGAATAAGCACGCGCACGCACACCTCCCCCTTCGTCATCTGTCTTCCCCATTTCTGTTTTATGTTTTTATAATTAAAACATAATATTTATCTTTCCACAACAGAAGGCTGCCTTACACTGTCAGGTAGACTGTTTGCATATTAATATTCTTAATACATCAGCAAGCTATCTTCTCAGGTGTCATGCTGAAACCGAGCTGCAAGAAGAGACGAGAAGCTGACTCACAAACACAGCTCCTCCTGGAGTTTAGAAGCAGTTCTGGGTCAATTCATCCTGCCGGTGTCAACCGTCCTGTTGCCACTTCCTTCCATTCTGTACACACAAACAAAGTGCCTGTTTTCTTCACCATTCATTGTCAATGCATTGTTAAATCAGTTACATGTCTGTAACTCCGGACTCAGAGCTTCAGGATTCGCTGAAGAGGGAATGATGACAACAGTTCTGATCTCCTCTGGGACCTGCAGACCTCTGGAAATATGACCAATCAAAATAACTCTAAGTGACAACCAGCCTGGCCAATTCCGTTCGATTTTCATTTCCCTTCAGGTCACCATATGGAATTTCTCCCATTGAGCTCCATTTCTTAAAATAAATTTCAACCGGGCCAGTCAGGGAACAAAAGGAGAAGTTGTGAATGATGACATCATAGTTCGGTGCTGTTTTATAATTGTAGTCTCCCTACAGTTGTAGTTTAGCCATATTAGCAGAGGAAGTGAACAGAGCTGCTCAGTCTGCACTGGCTTCTCTTCCAAATATTGAACAATTAACATTGAATCAAGAGGAATGTTAAAGACATTTTATCTCTGGCAAAGTTTTGTTCTCTGTTTTGTTCGACACTTATCTCTTTGTAGTATGGGAAGCTTGCTTACAACGCAGGCAATTTCCATTTTCTTCACGAGGGAGGTGGTGCATTACATTCATCACAACCAAAAATTAGTGATTCGGTAAAATCAGATCCAGTCGTTTCAAACTTCAACAGAGTCCATAACTCCATGTAGCAATCGTTTCTCCATAGCCAAGGGTCCAGACTCTGAATAAAGCGAAGTATGGAACATGGGGCCATTTTTTACCAAGCTACATCTAACTAACATTATTTATTAGTTATTTCATTACACATACTTATTATCAGTGTGAAGCGTACAACTGGCAGGTTCAAAGTGTCCCGCAGTACATGGCACCGTTTGGTACCTGAAGAGTTGGATGCATCAATAACTGCAAAGATACAAAACAGGGCAAATGACCAACAGCGTTTGAAACTGAATAAGACACGTAAAAAAAAGAAAAAAAAACAAACAAAAAAAACACCAAACAGCTACATGGCACGAAGGAATGGTTGGTTTTGATGACCCACCAATAGATGGCAGCATTTTGTACGCAAAAAGTTTGGTTGACCACATTAACTGCAACTGCATCAAATAGATAGCAAATATCCAAATAACCAGACTGATAAAAAGCAGTCAACATCAAGACAAAGAGATAAATTAACATCACAGTCACAGCTTGTGCTATTGACTGAGCGTGTTTGCCCAGCCTAAACATCGAGATGCACATACAAATCCAGAGATCCAGACTAAATAAGTGTTTTGCCGCTCTTTCAGTCCACAGAAACCCGGCAAAGCTCGGTGGTGGTTGGAAAACTTTCTGTTCTTTGATTGTTTATGTGTGTGCTTAACAGAGGGTCAAAGGGACGGAGGGGAGGGCAGAGCTGCGTGAGCGCGAGTGCCAAGTTCCTTTTCTCTCCGTCTGGTGACAGCTGTCTGACTCCATCAATGTGGGATTCCTGTGAAATGAGGCAGGGCTCTCAGTCAAGGAATGCAAATGATGGCACTGGTTGGAGGAGCGGGCGGCGGTATTGAGGCACAGAGTCGGGTGGGTGGGTGGAGGGCGAGGGGACCTTTGTTTGAACAAGTCAACTTGGGGCACGACTGGGTTTCCTCCTGTGTGCAGAAGAGCAGAACAATACGCTGACCTTTGCCTTGTGAAAAATGGAGGGCCGAGCGTGTGATATGATGAGTGAGAGAGCGCCCGCTTTCGCTTCTTCTCCTCGTCTTGTCCACTTTTTCTCCTCTTCCCCTTTTTTCACTCCTTCACTTTATCATTCTTTTACTCCCCCATTCCCCACCTCCACCCCCAACCCCATCCATCGCTTCCCCTCCCTCCCATCTTAACCCCCATTGACAGGTCACATAATAAGCCTTTTGTGTCAACATCAGGGAGCTGACATGACAGCAGAAAGCTACATGAAAAATTAGCTGTTTCCTTAGCTGTAGCTATCTCCTCATCACAGCAGAAGAAGAAGAGACACGGAGTGAGGAAGAAGTGGGGGAGAAAGAGGAAGAACGGGAAATGGAGAAGGAGAGGAGAAGGCAAAAGAAAAAAATAGAAGAGGAATTAAGTCCAGGGATTAAGATCTCTAAGCTTTCGTTTTTTTTTTTTTCCTTTCCCTCTCTCCCCCTGCCACATTCCAATTGTTCTTAAAATATTTGGCAATGTCAATTAGTAAGTGAGCAGAGCTAGCTGATGAACACAATTTTCCAGGCGACTGAGCACCCTATTGTTGTGGAGCGAACAGCAGATTTCTGAGGTCATTATCATTCCCTGTTAGCCGTGCCCAGCTGCTCTCCTCTTGGCTCCAGCCAAACTCTGCTCTTCTCTGTCTTTTCCCCCCTCACTCTTTATTTTTTTCATCTCTAACCTCCTATCTTATCCTGTCCTACCCTGTCCCCATCTTTTTGCCTTCTCTCCTTCTTCGTCTTCAGCCCTTGTCTTTCCAGCGCCATGTTCAGTGGGCTTAAAGCTGGTCCGGAGCTGGCAGCAACAGGGGGTCTTCATCTAAATGAGAGAGAGAGAGAGAGAGAGAGAGAGAGAGAGAGAGAGAGAGAGATATCGCGGGGGAGAAATAGGAAGCGGGGGCGGGGGTTGGTGCAACATTGTGAGGATTCAGTGCAGGACAGAATTAGGGAGGGAAGTACTGGGAGAGGGTCAGACAGGGGCTGGTTTGAGATTCTCACTGTATGTAAAATGGCCATGGTTTATGGTTTTAGGCTAGTCTCTAGCCTGGCCATGCCTCCCTGCACTATTTTACCCAACTCTCATCTACCTTCAGTTCTTAGTCTGGGATTCCTACCATTGAGTTTGATTTCATTAGATGAACTTCAACAAAAAAGGAGTTGTGAATGATGACGTCAATTTTCTGCATTTAAAATTTGAAGTTTGCCTCATGATTTTGGTTTGACAACGGCAGTAGAGGAAGTGAGCGAAGTCATTCAGTCTTTGTTGGCCACACTTCTGAATATTGAGCAGTTAAAGTTGGAGCAAGCGGACTGTTTATGGCTTTGGACTTCTCTCTTCACAGTGAATGACATACACGGAGTTTCCAGTTAGCTTTGTAGCGTAGCTTCCTTCACAGTCCAGCTGGTGCATTACATACGTCACAGCCAAATATTACTGATCAGGTAAAATCTGACATCTAACACATAGAAATAAAAAAAGAAGTTGTTCTTTACCACCAAGTGTTGTGTGCATTAATAACATTCAGGGCTGTTTGTGATTTAGAAGCACAGTTAAATAAAAATAGACTTGAGTTGCTTTAGCAGAAACAAAAAATCATTTTCTGCACCATTAAATATAAAAATAATTAATCAATTTATATCAATTGTATTTATTTATTGTATTTATTTAATTTAATTTAATATGTTTTTAATGAAATAAAAATAACAATAGTTGTTGACCTGAAAGCAGAGCATCATTCTTTACCAAGCAAAGAACAGTTCTGACTAACTGGAGCGATTCCTACCATTAACTGTTAAAAGGAATCCAATCGCTAGTGAACGACACATCAACACTCAGCAACTATTATTTAGCTTCCTCTGATCGTACAATATTCCAGGAGTTGTTTTCTTTCCACCGGTATCTGAAGCTTTTTTTTTTTTTTTTGAGTAACCCGGTTTTAAGCCAGTTTTCCATGATTATTTTTAACACAATCCTTTGGTAAGCTAGCTGTAGCGTCGCACATTGAGCTCAGGTCACGGCAAATTACACTCATTTACATGCAGTACCTCGCGGACCATTAGGGGTCACTCGCTGACCCCTAGTGGTCCGGAGACCACAGTTTGAGAAAGACTACTCTAGATGAAGCAAAACATAGAACAAAGGGCTGGTTTCATCTGGGTAGATAACCACTCAAAAATAAAATAAAATAAAAAATTGACTGTAAAACCTACTGGTGAAACAACACTACGTTGATTGTTGCAATAATTATAAAATTGTGAAGTAAATTTGGTCTTAGTAAGTAAATATGAAATGGCTTAATGGGTATGAGAAGGAAGAAGCATAGAACAAAATGGAAACACTAGTACCAACATGTAGGTATGAATTGGTCAACTGACCTTTTTAATACTCGCACACTTTCCCTAGCATCCCATTCAGACTCTCATTTCAAAAACAGCCTTAGCTTTACCTACTCTACTGAAAGTGTTGTTTTCTTTTACAAGTTAGTCGACCAGCAAATTCTAATCTAATTGGAACAAGTTCTTTTTGTTTTTTTAATCTGTGAAATTTTGTGTCTTCTGTAGTATCTTACCTCTTGAGTGTATTTAATTTAAAGAGATGACTTAGTAATCACCGAGACTTTCACAGCCAGGACTGTAGCATGAGGAATGAGATTTTACTGGGAAATTCTCTTAGCTCTGGCCTTTATTAAAGCAGGAACATTACTCGCTAGGAGAATATTAATTGAAACACATGTTACAGTTCTTATTTTTTGACATTAAAAACAAATCTCATGTGTACATATTCCCGTATATTAGAGTTCAATGAACACTTTTCAGTTGAGATCTAGGATTAAAAAGAAGAAACACCTGCCTGCTGTTGCTATTTTATTCAAAGGAATCTGGCTCGCTTTCATACCGCACAAAGCATCCAGGTATCTGCATCTAAACATCCAAAGGCGTCTTTCTCTTGTTGTTGTTTTTTTGCTTAAGAAATGATGAAAGGCTCTTTTGTAGAAAAGAACAAAAAAGAAAGTGAAAAAAAACAAGATATAGAGGCAGAAAATCTGTGATATTTTCCTATTGTACTTTCCAGCTGCACGTCCCAATGCTTTTTTGTAGAAGGCGATTTCTCCTCCTCCTTCTCATCCTCCTGTTTTCTCTGTCCCATCGTAGCCTCCAATTACCTTAACCACCACCCAACCAGGTGCGAGGGTCGGCTTTTCTTAATAAGTCACGTTACACCTTTCAAACATCAGATATAAAGATCGTGGAAGGAGAGAAATCTATTTTTCCTTTTCAGTTATTTATAATTATTTTATCCAGTATTCCTGCATGGGATAAAAAAAGTGCTCGAGCTGACCTGAAGTGTTCAAGTAAAATATCTGTTAAAAGAGCAGTTCTACTGGAATCCAAGAAAATAACAGCAGGATCTATTGAACTTCATTTGGTATGAGGTCACTTCCTGTTATCATGTCTCTCGCCAACATGTGGAGAGTTTGTCCGTGTTGAGCATTGGTTGGTAGTAGGTGCCTGGCTTCTCTTTAAAGAGACAAAGGTAGAAAAGGAGAAGACGAAGAAGAGAGACAGAGAGAGAAAGAGAGAGAGAACAAGTGAGTGAAAAAGGGGTGAGCGGCATCAAAGCGTTGCTCTCAGCTGCAGCTGCCAAGCTTCCTCGTCCCCAGTTAGCAGCCATCCAGCTGTCAGGCTGCGCGAAGAGGAAGAGAGGGGGGAAATCTCTCACCAGCCATATGGTCCCCAGTTCTGTCAGAGACACTCCACGCTCTGTGGGCAAATGGCAAACTCATATATCTAATCAACACTCTTAATATCCAGACCTGAGACCAGCAATATTTTCAGCCTCGCCCCTCAACAGCATGGCCAAAAGGAACTATGTGGGAAATGACCAAACTTAGGATATGTTGTGCTTGGGACACAATAATCTGACGAAGTCAGTAACCTGTGCACAGTGATGGAGTTGTTTCTGTTCTAAAACAACCAGCACCTCTCCTTTGGTAAGGGTCAGAGTTTAACATCTCTGCTTTGCCAGCAGCACCAGAACCATCTGAATGCACAGGAAACAATCCTTTAGAGTTACACTGAATCGACAAGTATCGATTCAAGACTCAACCACAATTCAGTCCAATTTAGTTTGTTTTGATACAACAGAACAAATATTTTTTTCCTCAAAATGAACCAATAAATGAGGGGAAAGCAAGAGACTGATGATTATCAGTAACTAAACTTGCTTTCATGTATTACAATTCCAGTAGAATGATGAATATGAGAACCCTGCTGCCGAACACATGCATAAGTTTAAGTGTGCTCCTTCTGCATGCCACAATTTGAACTTTGTGACCTTAAATAAATTGTTTGATAGTATTCATAGCACTGCTATGAATACTATGTGTAGAACCCACTTGGTGTATGTAGCTCCTTCCGGACTACTGGTTAAACCACATTTACCAGTATGTGGTACCCTGTTTACCATTAACACGAGTTAGACTGAAGTATCTGAAAACAGACATTCATTCTGTTCTTCTAGCTTATTTCCAACAGTTCTTTTCCCAAACAGTCAAAGTCACCACTGACAAAAGTTTAATGGGAGTCTATTCACAAACATAGTTTTCATCTTATTTATTACCAATGCAGACATTTAAAAGCTGCTGCAATAAACTCACAGTCCACATGTGGATGCCTGTAAATAAGTAGAGAAAGGTTCATGAATAATTATTTGCTGGAGTAACAACAAGTAGGTACACTTTTGGAAGCCATTTAGATTTTTTATTTTTATTTTCAAAAAAAAAAGAAAAGAAAAAGAAATAAAGAAAATGACTAGCAAATAAAAGTTCCTTTAAAGTTGTACACTGTGCAGCCGTATTCACAGTGTCAGTTTGCATTTTCAAAGGACTGCTTGGATGTAGTATTTGGTAGGCTGTAATACTTTAAGTGCCATGCATTCACACTCTGCATGCCAGTTGCATGTCTGGCCAGTTGGATGGACTCTCACAGCCCTTGATTGACTGATTGCAGACGCTTGTACTTAACGTCAAACACCAATGGAGATGACTGAATGGTTTACACAGGAGTCTGTTTGCCATCAAAATAAAGTTCCACTACTCACTCTTTAACTTGATAAAGATTTTAGTGACCCGGATGCTAAATTTCTCTGCTTTGTAAGCAACACCAGAAACAGAGTGGGACAGGAGTCAGAGAAATGTGGTTTAATTTCCAGTCATATCATCTTTCCAATGTACAAGAACAGTGTGGCTGTTGCAGACTTTCCTAAAGCTGTGCAGCCATGCTTTGATTCAATTGTTGAAGAATTCCTGCATGTCTTTATTTTAAAAGCTGCTGTCTCAGTGTCACATCCTGCCATGCCTGAAACAGGAGGAAATAAAGCAGATTTTGTGGAAACAACATTTTACAACATTTTTTTTAAGTTTATGTCTCATTGTGAATAGTGCATACACACTGGGGTCAGTGGTGTGGAATTCACAGTATTCTGCATAGTCATGATAATGTGCATTGCTTTCTTAGTCTTACTTTAAATGATCAACTGCTCATCTGAAAATTACATTTCAAAGTTCAGTGATTGACACCAAGTGATTATTATTTTCTGAACAAATCAGACATTGATGATTCTGCCAGTATCACTTTCTCCTTCAAACCTCTTATATTCTGAGGTGATTAAAACATCTGCATACAGAAGTATTTGAGAAAGTAATATTATTACAGAATCCATTGTGTAGATTCTATAGAGGTGGTTTACATGTGTGTGATAGTCAATACATTTTTCAACATAATTTTGCAAAAGCAAAACATGAAGTGGCTGCTTGGCATGCTGGGTAAATCAAATTGTGTACAATAAAATGTCAAACGCATTGAAAAACAATTGAGGAGCTTATTTTTCATTGTTTTCACATCTCCCTTTACTATTAAAATGGAGAAAAAAAAGTGAAAAAAAAAACAGAAATCTTGACAAAGAAAAATACAGTACGACACAATCTAGCTGACCATTCAGACAATGCACTTCCTTCACCAAACAACAGTGGCAGACATTTCTCAGCTCTTCTCTCAGCCGAGACAGGAATATGTGCAATGGGTTGACTTGAATCCCCCCCTCCCCTCTCACCTCATCTTTTAGAGGAGTAGAATCTGTTAGCTTTAACATTTTTTTGCCCTGGAGAAAATGGGCTTGAATGTGGCTTTGTGTTGTATCTGTTAGCTGGATGCTACACCTGCTCATCTAATCCTGGCAGCCCTCTGCCTCTTGTCTCTCCGGCTGCAGAGTAACATGTGCCTTATGGCACCGCCTGCCACACTGAATCATGAGGAGGTTTTTGGGGTATTATAGTGACACTGGTGGGTAAAGCTTGGAAACAACCATCCCTCCCCCTTTTTGGGGTAAAATGTGAAGCTCTCCCTAGTTTATTCCTTTTTATTTTTTGCTTTATTACAAGCAGACAGCTAATGGAACACATGTTGGAAGGTAGGGCACACCAGCAATGACGAAGATGGAGACAATCGTGATGAATGAGAAGATAAAAATGAAAGAGATTGAAATAAAAATGAGGAGATGAGGTTTGGGGGTAACTGCAGTGAGAGGGGAGTGAGGGGGTATGAGGATGATCCAAGCTTCACAAATCTTTGCTCAACCCAACAACCTGAAGCAGAGGCCATTAAAAGCAGCGAGAGCTGGGTGAGATATCAGCCGAGATGGATACGGTGGCAGCAGTGGTTTGGAGGGATGGTAACTTTAATGGCCCCACTGGGTTTTTAATGAGTGTTGTGCCCCAAACAAAATGAGCTAATTAGTGTTATCATCCATATATCAGACCCTACACTCACCCATGCGTTCCCAGGCGAACACATACACACTCTGTGTTAGGGAGCACAAACAGTTCAGGGCTCCTTACTGCATCTTTTACTTGTTAGTTTTCAGTATATACACTCTGTAATGTGCAGGTTCCCTCAAACGCTGCTTCACTGTGATCCTTTTTGATTGTCCACTTGTGCGGCCATGGAGATGGGTCTTTCCAGCCCCATGAGTGAAGTGATTATTTCTGCGACAGTTTAAGATCAGGTTAATAATGCCATAAACAGGTAGTTGAGGAAACAATTGAAATGGGCGTTTTGACTCAGGCTTCTGCTACCTGAGCGTAAGCCTCGTGTTTGTCACGCCATCGCCTCTGGTTGACCACGCTGCCCCATCAGCCCCCACTTTATTTCTGTGGCACTAAGCCTATTATAAAATCAATAAACAATTGAGCTTTTTTTCCCCAGTCCTTTTAAATCTTTTTTCTCCTCTATATATCTTCGGAGATGAAGGGGAAGCATGCAGGCGACTACGTGAACACGAGGGGAAGAAAGGGGAAAGGAAAAGAAAACCGGCTCAATAAGCCCCTCTGTTCCCTCCAGCATTGTGTCCTTTTCCAGGACTGAGCTTCTTAAACCTGTTTTTGACTCGCGTATTTAGCACTTAAACACAGTCATGGGAAATTGTTCTTTAACTGTGAAGGAGCGTGGATTGGTTTAACCCAATCAGACTCTGCAAAACCCTGCTTGGTTTGTGCTTTGGGCCCCATGCTGGGATTTCATCTGTTTTTTGCCTCTTTATATCACTTCTTTGCTTGCATTGTGAAATAAAGCTCATGGGAGTGATTTAGGGACTTTTAATTGTCATCGTCTTGAAATGTAATAACCCTCGAGTTGATAAAAATCAACAAACACCAGCTCTGATTGCACATTTTTAAATGAGGCATCAAAAAAATTTTGGCATTTACAAATTTTAATTCCCTCTGTCAGTTTCTGTGCGTGTTTCCATCTCCGCTGTTTGGCAGGAGGGGCGGATAGGGGTGTGTGTGTGGCGGGGGTGACAGTACAAACTTCTTTTTATTTCTGCAGTCACACAGAAGTTGGAAATTAGAGTGTCTGTAGTGAGGCCTACCCCATTTTCCAATCTCTGTTTCAACTTCTCACTTTGTTTACTCTTCTTGGAGTGCAGATACAGTAATTATCAGTGATCAAAAAACAGTGCAGGTTCTTGCGCTGATGCTTTTGATGTGTGCATGACAGTGTGTGTCGCCACATCATTAGTCATAGAAAACAAGCAATTTGCCAGAAATGAGCCTTTGCCTAGCACTCGACGGTTAATCCGTTGTAGACAGGATGCATTATATTCCACAGAGAGTGAGTAAAAGTAATTATCTATATAACAGCTGCGGATGATGACACGCTGTCACGTCGGCCGTTAAGATAAGGCAGAGCGATTTTTGTTCCGCTCGTTTGGGGTTTCTTTAGGAGGCGGGCTCCTCCCCCCCCCATGTCTGCCGCAGACTGTCCAGTGGCCGGACTCTTTGACTGCAACAGATTTTAACAAGCTGTTGATTGTGTCATCTTGGATTTTCTTCTTCATGGCTCACCCTCCTTTGAACATGTCTGTTATTGGCTGACCCTTTGTTAAACTGAGCTATCACTGGCCAGCCACCCCACCCTGCGTCTCGAGCCATGCCTCTGTTGGATGAGTTCTCGGAAGCCCTTGTCAGGATGGTCTGA
Source organism: Poecilia formosa (assembly GCF_000485575.1). Taxonomy (NCBI): domain Eukaryota; kingdom Metazoa; phylum Chordata; class Actinopteri; order Cyprinodontiformes; family Poeciliidae; genus Poecilia; species Poecilia formosa. The sequence goes on from NW_006800158.1 coordinate 899,312, forward strand.
ATTAGAAAAGATGTCGGCCGTTGTGGTCAACCATCCACGCTTCCTCCCAAACCCCCTGTTTGGTCTTTGGAGATGGAGCCCTGCGACGTGCCCAGTGTGTGTGGAGCATTTGGCCGGCTCACTTGCTATTCCCAGGGTTTGTACCCCACAGAGACCCTGTGTGGGCCGCTGGTGCTGACTGTGCTTCAGGCACATGTGTGTGGCCATGTGTGTCACATCCCCCCCTTGTCATTCCAACAGACGGGAAGGCTGTATCATGCTATCGTCCTGTCACACTTGGATGATGCTTCTTCGCCTCCGAATTTGACAGTGACTCGCCTTAGTGACAGTTGCCACCAGAACCAGCCTTCTTATCCACCTGGTTCAAAAGGTCTGTGTACTGGAGATTGGCAGACGTTTCATTTTCTCTCTCTCGCCGCTGTTGTGCGCCACCATCAATTTCACCAGCCAGCTCATGTTTCTATCTGTTGTGACATGCAAACCATTCCCTTTCACATGGTGATATCTCTGTGCGTGTAGCCGTCCCTGTGCGGACAGCAGGCGAGCCCTGGCTCCGTTTGCAGGGCCTCTTGTCACCGGATCAGAACAATATTCAGCAGACGAACGACTGAGGAAGAAAGCCTGACTGTGTACCATCCATAGTCCCTGTGTTTTCCTTCTTCTTTCGCTTATTTCCACTGGGACGAACACTGACCTCATTTGTGAGGACAATAACCCCCTTGACTTTGGGGATTAAGACATGAAACCTTTGTGGATTAATTAGGTTCAGAGCTGAATTCATTTTGTCGCCCTGGAAAGCAAAGACGGGAAGAAGAAAACGGAGCATATAGGCTTTAGGCTTAAATATGAATGTGCAATTTGTCCAGATAGATATATTAAACACACACATTTAAATCCTTTAAAAGAATGGCACTGCGTTGCTTTACTGAGCCAGGAATTAGTGTGGCAAGTAAATAACAGTAAGACGGGCTAGCAAAGAACAGCAAGCATTAGAGAGTGTTATATGTCAGCGCTGACTTCAGTCTAGGGCTTTCTGAGCGTGGAGGCAGCGTTAGCCCATTCAGCTTAACTCCTTGGCAAGGTTGCAAATGCAAATATGGCTTGCTGGACTATCTGCAATCCACAATGGGCTGGAGCCTGAATCTGCACATTCATGCCCCTAGATCTACTCTTAAGCTTGTCACACATAATGTAGCAAGTAGCAGTCCTGACAATGCCGCAGGAATCACATTATCTCAGTTGTCTTGGTAACAAAGGAAAGTGTTTGTTTTCCAAGATGCAGTGCAATTGCAATTTAGACGGTTTACACCTATTGTGTGTGTGTGTGTGTGTTTTTTTTTGTTTGTTTTTTTTTCAGTCAAGAGCATATGTTTGGATGTATCTTTAGCGTGTGAAAGGGGCTGTTTGTTAGATGTTTTGTTTAGTAAATAACAAAGGTGTTTGTTTCACCCAAGCCTGAACAGAAAATGTGTTAAAGTATTTTTCATGTCGTTTTGTGGTTGTTGTAAATAAAAGCGACTGTTATCTTATTAGAGTAACACGTTTTTAATGCGACAGCCCCAGGTATGGAACCCGTATGGACTGGGTGTGGAACATGTGTTTGGCGAAACACCTCCCTCACTTTCATCTACAGCTCCTCTAATGAACCTTTGTACTGTCATTTCAACCTAATCGCTTCAAGTGAGCCCGTATATACGCGTTTTATCTCAATATATCCCCAGGAAACCTTGTTAAGTTTGGTGGTAGGATCACTATGTCAGTCCATTATTTGACCGCAATGTTTTTGTCTTAAGAAATGTTAAAAGTTGAAGGGAAATTAAAAAATATATATTTTGGTTAGATAAATGTTTGTTATCAGAAGATATTTTTAACACATATGCACTAACAAACAAGGCAAACACAAAAAACATACATTTAAAAATAAATAATATCAATTTCTTGCACATCAGTTAAATCTTAATTAATCAGCGAGTAGATTTCAAAACAATCTAAATTAATGTTACCAAAATGGACAATGATGAAGAGTAAATATGTTTAACTAAACGTTATATATAAAATATATAAACAATAGTTTTTTTTTAAACAATAATTCCATTTGATTACACAGACACCACCTACAGAAAGACTGGTTTTATTTAGTGCACTTCTTTTTTGTTTGTTTTTTAACTTGTACTATGGCTTAGCTTATGTTTTAGGGGTCTTCTTGTAATGCACTGGTGGTTTAAAATGCCGTGAAATCTAGTGATTGAGCACTAATGATACAGCCACTTGATGATAAAAAATGCATAAAATTCCACCAAATTCCACATATTATTTACACTACCAATAATGCAATTGTATGTTATTTTTGTGACCACGTGGTGAGCTTCACAGTGCGGTTGCATCACAAGAACAGCACATTTTGTTATTGTTGTGAATTAGCTATGGATGTAAAGACTATGATGCAGGCTTCGGATTGTCTTGATCTATTTTTCCTGTATCTTTCCCAATTAAAAAATAAATATTTATGCATTAGGACAGCGTCAATATGCATATTTTTGATACTAATGACTTATCAGACTCTTTTTCATCTAGCCGCTAACATTAACAACATTAACAACATTAACAACGTTGGTGACACGTGATCCCCACAATGTGTGGTCAGTGTGATGCAGTGCTAGGTCATAGCTTTATCACTCTGCAGGTAGAGTGAACAAAAGGGTAAATTTGGGCTTGCAATCTTCTATAAAAGCAAGGATTTGCGGAGTGAACGTCTTCTCAGCCAATACATCCCGAGATGCAGATCTTTGTAGCTCCTCCAGCATTAGCATGCGCACACATGTGTTATGTGCATGTGTGTATATACCACTGTGATTAAATGTTTCTGCCCGTGATAATGTTGTTATAGCCAGTCAAAGTCCCTTATACACATGGAGGGGGGTTACATCGGAGAACACGTTTTGCTAGAGCACACACTTTCTTCCACTTCCCACAGACTTTAAACTAAGTTAACATTTCAAAGAAATGCACAAACCAAACGCTAAGGAGCACCACAGGCTCCATTGTAGCCATGTTTAACCACTCGGGCTCCATTCGGCTGCCAGCGCTCCGTGTCTCCCCCTCTTGAGAACACAGTTTATCCTGGGTTTTCACAGACTCACATTTTTTCCCCATGGTCCTCCCAATTCAGCCCATCCTCTGTCTTAAGACACGGAGCTAAGTCGGGGCTAAGCCACAAGCCCCCCTCATGGGAGGACGGATCGACCAAATGCCACCTCTCCTGGCAGTGCTCACAGGTGAGGTGTGATTGTGCCGGTGCAGTACTCTCAGAGCCAGGGTTTCCTATTAGACACAGAGATGAACAGTGGCTTTTCAGGACCTGGAAGGGAAATCTGTTTTGGTCAATCCTCCTCAATATCACTGTGTTTTTTATCCTTGTGCTGCCTCTGTCCTCCAAACTCCCACCCATCCTTCTTCTTCCATTGCTCCTTTGTGATCCTTGAGCCCATCAAATACTTTCCGATCCTACCTGTTTCGCCAGTGCTTGACACTCAGGATTTTGTCTTTTGTCTTCCCTGGCAATGGCTCCTCTCATCTTTTGGAGAGAAGGGCAAAAGAGGATGAGGGATTGAAAGTTTGTGGAGGAAAGTTTTTGGAGGACGTTTCTGGATTATGTTCACAAGGCACAAGCTGCTCACAGTGTGAACATGGCACGTTGTCAATGAGATCTATTTCCATGACGATTATTTTTATACTCCAACAATCAGGGAGCCGACAACACAGTTGCACAGGAGGGGAAGAAAAAAGAAGTCCTTCTCATCCAATTCGATACACATTCTGTAACATATTAGCTGTAAATATAACAAAGCCATGAGGGAGAGCGTAATGACAAGATATCAACCTTTTTCTGGCGTCAACAATTCCCACTCCGGCTCAACTAAGTGTCCTGTTGAGTTGTCAAGTGGAAGTGCACCAAACCTCAGGATGCGTACGTCTTCTGATCGGATGCTCTCTCCGTTGCTCAGCGTTGCGGTAAATGCAACATCTGATGGCTTTCTGAAATCAAGCACGTTGGACAGGTGAGATGCTGCAGCGAGCATCACTTTGGAAGATGCGAGTTAGCACCATGTCACCCGTCCCCATCTGCAAGCTTTCAGCGTTGTATGTTCACATGTGTACGCGTTAGCGTGTTTCACGGCATTAGAAGTCTTTCGGAGTGGTTTGTATCCGCCGTGTGTGAAAGGACCGAAATGAAAACTCTTGGAAAGAAAAAAAGAAAGAAAAAAAAGGGAACATTTGGGCACTCTATCAGAAATATGGCAACTAAACAACAGATTTGCAATTCATAGTTATATTCAGTGTCACTATTTGACTTAGTGTTTGGCAGGCTTAAACAGGGTGCAGATTGAGAGACAGTGTCACATGGAGAAGGAAATGTCTTGCCTCCTTTATGGGCCATTTAAACCGCTTCCATTCACTGCTCTGCTAAGTGTTTTCCTTTATCCAGATCTAGAAAAAAAATCCACTTACGTCCACCTTCATCCCTTCCACAGCCGCCCACAAATCACAGGATCCATCAGGTAGATCGGCACAGTTCAGCGGCGTGGATCACTCCTCTCCTAATATCTTGTGCGCTCAGTGGGCTGCTGGAGGGCTTTCTGCTAGACAGAAGGGCTCGGCCGCAGAATGGGTTGAGAGCCAGGCATCTTGATGACTTTTTTTTCTTTTTCGGGGTGTATCACCATCTCTCTAGAAGTGCCAAGCATGCACCAAGGCCATGCCACCCTCTGCATCTTCCATCTCTTCCAGGCATCTTGTAGTTTCTAAAACAAAGCTGAGCGGGCTGCCACATTAGGGACAAATGCTGCGATTTCTACGGGCAATAAAAGTGTAATTCGGCGAAGCTGTAATGAATGCAGTGAAATGGTTGTCTAGTGCAACATTTTGTGAACTCGATTAGAGGTGCTAAGCCATTTATTTGCGAAGTCTGTTATTGCAGACATAATTTGTGGTGGCAGCGCAGTATACCTAATTTTATTTATGTATTCCCTTGGTCAATGTAGTTTCGAAATGAACGGGAGATTTTCTTTTTTTTTTTTTTCTCTGTTCTCTGCTGCTTTCATGAAAACGAGTCACATATTAAAAAAAAAAAAAAGCCACAGTAAAAAAGATTTAAGTTCAATTTTCTCTGTTGATAACTTGTCAGGAAACATTACAAGTCTGGATTTCAAACGCTTTACATTCTGTTCTCTGACGGAATAACCTGTGAGGCTCCTGTGAAGTGTGATTCTTTCCCTCCTCCATCCCCCTCTCCTCTCGTCTAAATTAACACCACGTAACGCTGATCGATGGATCCCTGCTAATAGTGTTAGACGTTTTGTTTTAAAATACCAGTGCCCAGCTGGCGATTCCCAGCACTCATCTGTTTGCCTCTGATGCACTGATCCCTGCCTCTTTTCTTGCTTTATTGTGTCTCTGTTGCTCATTTTCTACCTCTTGTCTGCAGTGTTTTTTTTATATTTGTTTTGCTTCTATACATTACACATCTGATGGTATTTTAAGCTTAAACAACACAACCACTCCCCACACGTCCCCCGTCACCCTCTATACTTTTTTTTTTTTTTTTGCTTTAAAGGTCACATATTAGTGCTGGTAAAAATTGATCCGTGGATTTATGAATTTAGCCCTGTTGTCGGCGCTCTTTTGTAATGGAAGATTCAGTTGGGGAAGCTTAAGATTTCATTGTTTTGCTTTGACAACGTCGCCATGAGAGCCCGTGCAGCTGTTCCCCGCGCTCACAATGGCAGATTAATTAACACAATCATGTGGCGTTGGCTCGGGCTCAACAGCCAGGTCTGCTAAGGGATAGATAGGTAAATCCTATACATGCGTTTCCAGACTACCACTGAACGTTCTTGTGATGCTCTGCCATAACTAGATAGATTTGGTCATTGACTGGTCATCTGGAGGAATAAAATTAACTTTGTGTGAAAGGGGATCTTTCGCAAATTTTGCACTGATGTCAACTACTGCTGCATGCGGAATGAGAGCGTGCGCAGGTTCTGTGAATTTCAATGCCTCTCAGAACCATTTCTTCTCACTTCATTTAAAATTTAAATTGATACACAGAAGTAAAATGTGTCTTTTTCTCTGTTTGCATCCATATAAATATGTTAGAGTGCGTGTGTGTGTGTTGAGGTAACGGTATGTCAGCAGGACCGTGTGTGGGTGTGTGTGTGTGTGTGTGTGTGTGTTTGCATATGTCTACTCGACACCACTGTCATCACGAGCCAGTTTGGAAAGCCGCTGCCATTAGATGGAGCTGTTCTAATTAAGATTCCGCTGCGGACCTGTCTCTCTTACTTACTCTTACTCTTACTTCGCTGACATTTTAAACTGTCTATTATGCCACTTGGCTTTCAGGTGCAATGCTGTGTAAATGGCAAGTCAGGAAATTATGTATCTTTTACATACAGTTATCCGTCAGGGACAACGTGGAGGTGGGGGAAGTCTGGGCCCAGTTTTAAAACGTTGACAGGTCCTGAGATTTTTATTGTTGTTGATCATACGACTCACTGTACATCCTTAGCGTTTTCTTTCTTCTTTAAACGGTTCTCCTCAACAGCAAGTGCATACGTCCCCAGTTAACGTTACACACAAACATGACCGCGGTTTGTCAATATTTTACCCTTGGCCCATCTCCTGTGTTGATATAATGATCACTTAACAGTCAAGAGTAAGGCGAGGAGGAAATTAGGGCGTCGGCAGCAGAGAGGACAACAACACCGAAGCAATTATGTTTCTTTCAGCCCAAGCATTCCCATGTTAATGAAATCCCTTATCGTTAGGGAAAGATGAAGGTGGGGAGGGGAGGACAGGTGTACAAAATGTACGTTGTTCATTTATCTTATTCTCTGAAATGAACGAAAGGAGCGGTGAGAATAATATAGAGATAAACTCCAGGCAACAAGTGTGTGTAGTTTTTTTTTTCTTTTCCTCTCCCCCATATTGCTGGCCATGCATTTTGCAGTGACAGAGGAAGCAGTGAAAAGAGCAAACAGTTTGTAAGGCAAATGAATGAGAGAAGAGGACGGAAGTGCACGGTGTATCGCTTCGCAGCATCTTCCTAAAGGACAAATCGAAGACACTCCCCATGCTAGCATTTAAAGTATTTACCTTCTTGCAAAATGTCTGCCCTTTTCCTTTGTAGATGAGATCAGTCAGTCTTGGAAAGTCACAGAGATCCAAGTAAAGACCTTTTGTCAAACTGGGAGTTATCAGGGTTGGTGTAATTGGGTTTCTTTTTTTGGTAGGAAATTTATTTTAGTTTATTTATTTATTGCGGTTCAGCCTTAAGAAATTATTTGGTTCGTTTCTGTATTTCTTATGGGAACATTTTTTTTAATAGATTGTGGTGGTGAAGCAAAATGTACAGCTCATGAGATGTATAATATTTCAGGGAAAACTAGGAATCCACATTTTTGATGCACAATAGAGCAAAGTGTTAACTAATCTCACTTAAAACTACTCTAATCCTAAAGTGGTCCTGATACAAAAATAATCTCTTGTTGTGGTTTCAAAATCTAAAAGTTTTAGAAATCACAATGATTGTTCAATCTTAGTATTTAAAATTTTGAACAAGAGATGATGAATTTCAGACCAAAAACAGTGAAATAACTCTTTAGTTTTTGGCTGATAAGATGCGGCGTGATAAATAAGAACGACTGTTGTCTCTATCGGTCTTTATTAACTGACAGTTTCAACACAAATCAATAACTACTTTGCTGTTGCTTCAAAATAAGAGTCTGATACATCAAGACAACATGATGTTGAGTTTAAAGCCCTTCCATTTCAACAGAACATAATATTGGCAAAAAGTTACCTCACCAGATGAAATTACTGCTAATATACTTCACTCAGACATTTCAATGTTTTATGATCTAATGAGATCTCACCAAACTCAAAGTAGCTTTTGATCACAATGAACTTGCTCTGTTTTATGTGGCTGCGTCATTCCATAATGGTTGTTATGGGCTATGGACTTTGGGATATGGATTCTGGGTTGCATGTTGACCTTTTGACCTAACGTTAGGTTGTAGGAGGGGTTCACTCTGGACAGGTTGTCAGTCCATAAGAGGGCGAGTAGAAATATGTGTAAATTAATTTACATTTATTCTGCAATTACATTCATATCTAATGTCAAGTAAAATTTGTCCGTTCTTTCATCCACATTTCCATGTATTTTATTCCTCCAAACAACTTAAGATTTAATTTCCATGAGCCCTTCAAGGCAAACCATGAAGTTAAATGAATGTATGAAATAATTTATACTGTACTTTATGAAGGACATGGAGTAATATTTTCTGAGATATTCTTACTGTACAGAGATTTTACGACTTCAAATTAAAAGCATCATTTTTTTGGTCGATCGGTTGTTTTTGCCTGTCAAGTGTTGTTGAAAAAACTATGAGAATGGTGAGGTGTGTCTTTAATTAGTCGCTGCCTCTACAGACACATGATACCAACTACTGTCCAAAGCATCCTGCCGTCTAAACTGAGGGTGCCCAAAGTGGGGCCGGCATCCTGCATGTTTTAGTTCTCTCCCTGGTGGTAGTAACAATCTTTTCAGCATGTCAGAGTTCTTCTTAGACCTTCTAATGAGTCATTATTAGATCCAGGTGAGTTAAACCAGGGTGAGAACTAAAACATGCAGGATGCAGGCCCTCCAGGACCCACTTTGGGCATCACTGGCCAAAACCTTACAGCAACTAACTAGAGATACCTTAGCTTCTTTTGGTAATTCTGTAAACAAGTTACCCTCATATCTGGAGAAGACATTAAATATCTGAGTAAGAGAGTAAGTGAAGTTGCTAAATGACTCATCTTTTCTAGGTCATTTCCTAAAGAAAGCAACAGGAAACATTTTTGTTATAGGTATGACACCAACAAGCAACTTTTACACACTGACTACAGACATCTTTACTTTTTACTAAAAGAACCTGTCAGATTCTAACGTTGCATGCAAGGATTCTGTTTATTTTATAAAAACTGTTGAAGAAAAACAAAATATCAGCATTAATAAAAAAATGTAATCTCTCTATAGAACGCTCCTTGAGTGAGCTTGTTTTTGTTTTTACTAAGCATTTCTCTCTTAGAGTTCTGAATGCTAAAGTAAATAAAAAACTATTATCTAAATACATTTTTCTCATCTTATGCTGTTAAACATTAAAATGACCACAGGGGCTCCTCTGGTATCATTTTCCACACGATAAGCCCTCCCCCACTTTACATTAAGCCCTCTGTTGATAGACAAGTTTTATCATTTTTCTCTAATAAGGTTCAGACCATTAGGAATACAATTACCCCTCCCTCTCATATTCTCCCTGACCTTGGTTACAAAACACCCGCACCTTTGGAGCATTTATATTACGGTAACTGTCAATTATTTAACTAATAAAAATAAAAAAATGTTGCCCTGTTGGACAAAAGATTTCTCTCCATCTCATTTCCCATATTAATAAAAACATACTGGTTTTTCCATCATTTTTAATAACTCACTTTGGTCACATACTATAACCCTTGTATGTAGAAATGGGGTCCAACCAACCCCACACACATAAAACTTGTATCATTTGCCATAGTCCTCTACGTTTGCCTCAGTCCTCAAATCAGCCACAGGGCTGATAGTTCTCTTAGAGAGACTTGTGCCCACCTGTGTGGACTTCACTGTCCTTTTTGTGTGATCTGTATTAAGCAGATCATTAAAAATATGATGACACCAGATGGTTTGATACAATTCAATCAGGTTTCAGTCATGCATTATCTCAACTCTGTAGGACATTTACATTACATATTTCATCAGTTTGTTGAGCGCAATTCCAATTGCTTTTTGTTAACAGTGACTTTAATACCTCTGTCTACCTTACCTTAGAACTGACACTTTACCTCTGAATTCCACCTACCCATTCATCTTCTATTTTGTTTTTGGAAGTAAAACAACTAAAACTTTATTACACAGAAATATATCAGTCTGTAGACAAATAAAAATTGGTAACTTTACACAGTTCTCTCATCAATGGTTAAATGTCTTTGCTGACAGACTTTAACAGATAATGTGAGCGATTACTGTAATTAACCAGGATGACATCCTTACTGACCATGTCTTCCTTCATTTCATGCCCTGTTCTGGAATCTAGATGGTAACTTTATCATTTTTAAGTGTGGCCCAGTAGATATTACCAGTGTATAAGTCTAATGTAATCCCATTTTATTTCAGCTCTGTGTAGCCTACATTCTTTACAGGTGCATTACGGTATATTTAGGAGCTGTGCTTGAAACAAGTGAGGAAGAAATTACCCACGCTCTCTGGGGACAGGAGTGCTCCAGCTGCTGAGATATGTTTAAAGTTGAATAAATTTCTCAGCCATTGTTACAGTAACTGCTAATAGCGGCGTTGAGCTGCGGCGACCTAATGTGTGCTTCAGGCTGTGTTAGATTCCTTTCCGTCACTGCTGTAAAAGAGGGCTATCTGATTGGTAACAGATCTGGGGCACTGGGGGTTTGGTCCTAGCTCGTTGGATTTAATGACCAATTTCCTCAGCTGCTTCATGCCACAAGCAGTTAAACGACAGTCAAGGTGCCCAGAGGTTCCCCACCATAGGACTTGGGGGAGAACAGAGTACACTAGCTGTAGAGACAGAGTGAGTAATTGAGAGCGACATACCCTGGCTACCAGACAGCAAATCAAAGCCCATTTCCTCAGCAGGAACTTAACTACCATCCAGCATGGTCTCAAGTCAGATTTTCAGTCCATTCCAGAGATCATTTCACGATCAAGTGTTGGAAATCACTTCTGATAGTAGTCATGCTTCCCATAGCCACAGCAAAAATATATAAGACTGGAAGATAGCAGCCTGTCTCAAAACATGCAGAAGTGCCATACTATGGGCTCCTAATTGTATTGCTAGCATGTTAATTCCTATAGAAGATCTGACCCTGGCTTGTTGTTATACTGAAATCATCAGGACTTGATGAAGAAAGTTATTTATTTCAGCTTGGTAGTATTTAGTACATAACAAAAAGATACTCGACCTTCTCCACAAGTGCAGTGATCGTGTTCAACCCACAAGGAGAAACCTAAAACAGCCACACCAAACTTCCACCAATAAAAACTTCATCATGCTCTGTGCTATCAAGCTGATGATAAATTATTAATATCCACAATCCTCCAGCCTTGATATGGCTGCTTGGATGTAGAAAAGCAGGCAATTATGTGCTACTCTGTCTTTTGGGTTTTGGCTGCCTCCATCTCCGGCCTTCCTCTGCTTCTGCATGCACAACGCTCCGCCATAAATACATAACAACTAGTTTGTCTAACTCGCCACGAGTTCTCATTGAGCCCCTCTCAGTGCAGATATCCCGATCCAGATTAATTTGCAATTAGTCTTGAGTTGTTGAGCCTCCGTAAGATAAAGGATTCCTGCTCCAATTTCATTCGCCCCAAACACTGACAAACTCCTAACAAGAACAAACGCTCGTACACTTGATAAAAATAGCTTAAGCTTGGACTTGTTTGTTTGGCGACAAATGCTAGACGCATTTGTCGGAGGGGGCTTGGGTGATATTGGAGCACAGAGTAAATGAGTTGGGCTAAAATAAAACTTGTCATTGTGTCTTTCTGGACCCTTGTCTCTAAAGGGTGGTGATGGTAGGGTGTGTGTGCGTGTGTGGGTGTGTGTGTGTGCGTGTGGCACTGGGGGAAGAGGGAGGTGGCATCAGGGTGTTGGTGATTGGCAGCCCAGGACTCGCAGCAGGTTCTGGAAGGTTGTATTTTAGGTTCTGGATGGTTCTTTTAGTATCCTGTGAGCATTTATACAAATTTAAGAGACAGCAGACACTATGTGGGATGAAGTTAAATGTTCTCTAAATGTTCTGGTGTTTGTGTACTGTTTCCTTGTAAAATATATTGTGCATTTTGTCCATTTACAAAGACAGGGGATGTAGGCAGTAGGGTGAAAGTGGGGTGGGGGGGCTTGAGTCTATTAATAGTTGAGTCATCAGTGCCTCAATGTTCCAAAATGGCAAATTGTTAGATCCCCAATGGTGATTATTACTTGCTGTCAATGACCTTCATAACAAATTAAAATTATGCGACTGGGACAAAGCGTGCTCTTTAATAGGCGTTATGCATGGGATTGTGTGTGTGTGTGTGTGTGTGTGTGTGGGTGTGTATGTGTTACTTCGTGCATGCAAATGTGTGTGTTTTGGATGTGGATAGTCAGTGAACGAGAGAGTAGCATTTAAAAAGCAGCTTCCTTTGCTAAAAACGGAGGCTGACATCTCATAAAACAATCAACGGTATGAAGTTATGCTAAATTTGCTACATTTTGTGGCTCTGCGTACTAAAATTTCAAATTCATTTTAGAAAATGAAATAACACATTGACACCCTGTTGCTTTGTGCAATCTATGCGACAATACCAGAACCTTCCGTGCTTGCCAGGTAGAGTAGGTAGGGGAAAGGTGCTTGAACTCTCTAGCATAGCATTTCTGAGTGTAACACCTCTACTTCAGCACCTTCCCACTTACAAGTGTGACCAAATAAAAATGTCAATTGTATACAGTGTCATGTAACAAGACGGTGTGAGAGAATTTGTACCATCTAAAACGAAATAGTGTAAAAGTGTATTTGAGTTCCCAAGAGAGCCTGACAGCAATCGTATTCACTTGGGCAGAGTTTTGGATCGACATTACAACAGACAATAAATAGTAAAACATACATTGGAAAATAAATAGGTGAAAGTGGCAAATTGCCACTAAAGTATAATCCATCAAATACTTCTTCACTTTAAGTGTTGGTTTTTGGGGTGGCGACATGTATACCACGTTTGGTGTCAGTTGAGCTTTCAGTTCCACTTTAGGGGGAAGTCCACATACCTTTAGGGATAATTTATTCAATGTAGCAAACTGCTAATTTAGTCACATACTATCCCTTCAGAATAAAGGTTTTTGTTGCTTTGGTCCTTTTCCATACATGTTGGGCGTGAGGTGGCGCTTCCCCTTTCAGCAGAACAACAACCCTAAGCTTCCAGTCAGGTCTACAATTAGAATGGCTAAGATCAAATCAAATCCATGCGTTAGAATAGCCTAGTCAAATCCAGACCTAAATTAAACAAAAGATTTGTGGCAAGACTGGGATGTTTTGTTCACAAATCTTCTTAATCAAATTTGACAGAAGAATGGTCAAACATTTCAGTTTCCAGATGTGCACAGCTGGTAGAGACACACCCCAAAAGACCACATAAATACATGCCACACTATTCAGATGTAGCTGTTTGTTTACAGTAATAATATGATACTTTGTATTGTATCACCTAAAATCTCCCCAAAGCATTTGGTTGAAAAGTGACAAAATGTGAAAAGGTTTGAGATTTTCTAGAAAGATTTACACAATTGCTCCAGTATCACCTAATCAGGAGCCTAATCCATTTAAGCATTACAAAATAAAAGCCTCTTTTTTTCACCACTTGTACACTTAGCAGTGGTGTTCCTCCCGCTGTGTGTGCGTGCGTGCGTGCGTGCGTGTGTGTGTGTGTGTGTGTGTGAGTATGTGGCGATTGAGTCATACACACCAGTGGAGGGATGCTTCCAGCCCCAACATAAATCGTCTCACTTCATTTTCTGAGACACTGGGCAAGCTCATAGCAGAGGAAACAGGACACGTCCCAGGTCTGTGGATTTACAGCCGGACTGGGCTGCAGCCCGTCTGACTCACACACACAAACAATCACGTAGTGTGTGTATCCATGACACGGATTTACCCACCGTGGAATTCCCTCTCCAAAGAGACCTTGTAAAAAGTCTTCATCTCCTGTAGTAATATGTGTCTTTAAGAGTGCATTTATGCTCCCGAGCTATCGATTGGTGTAGCTACATCCCTCACCAGATAATTACTCCACCTTAATATGCATCCTTAATGAGGCCTAATTGATTCATTTTCATTGACCGAGAGTAACACCACTAATGGCTGTGGTGTGCAGAGCATTGATGCCCTGTACAGTATAGACTCTGACCAGTGCCAGATGGATTAAGGGTGGGATAGAAATGGTGGGACTGTAGCTGAGTTTGATGATTGGCCTATTGTGCTTGCTGTTGAGTTAGCACGCTCAGGAATGAATAGGAAATCAATGGCTGCTAAGGGAGGAGTTCTGTTTTATTCAGCGTTAAAGAGACAGTGCAACAGGATGCTTGTCATTCTTAGGTGTGCACACTGCTCCATTTTTTTGGGGGTTCCTATTCCTTCAACTCCTCCATCGCATATTTGGAGGTCCTCACTGCTCTTTCATATTTTATTCTATTTTTCCTTCTTAAACATCCTTGTAACTCCATACGTCCTCTCAAAGGGGCTCTTCCCTCCCATTTGCTCTTTCTGTTTATGCTTTTAACTTTTCTCATCCCTAATGCTCTCCTCTCCTGGCACGACCCTGCAAACAGCAATCCAGCCATACCCTGGTAAGCGAGGCAGCAAGCTAGTCATCCTTCACTAATGGTAACCACACCACTTCCTGCCAACACAGACTGAGAGGGGACATGATGAATATACACCCTGATTATTATAGCATTACACACACAAATGCGCACAACACCAACTGTGTATGTGTTTGTGTGCAAACACACACACACGCAGGCACACACACACACACACACACACACACACCCCCACACACATACACACACACACACACACACACATTAGTAATTGCTTTTGTCTTCATGTCCTAAAAGACACCTACCTCTGTCCCCATCTGCCTGCTCTTGGTCTCATGCATACATGCAAGCAGTGGTGGACAATGCACACACATACAAACACGTAAGTACCTCACAAGCACTCCAACGCTCACAGACCCTCAAGCACCATCCACAGCCTCTCAACGGGGCTATGATCACCCTGCTAGAATGATAAAGTTAGTGAGACATCAGTGCTCCCTCAGACGTTTCTATGAGTATGGATGTGTGACTCTGTGTGTGTAAGGGTGTGTGTGTGTGTTTCTTTTTCCAATGCTCTTTGAAGCCTGAAACAGACTTGAGTAGGGGTGGAAAACAAAGGTGGGCCAGTGCCAGGGAGAAACTTATGGCACCATTCCTCTTCTCCTAGCTGGGCAGAGGCATAGCCCTTTAACTGAAGGAGAGAGCCACCTTCTGTCGGCCGGGGGGTGGTGGTGGGTGAAGAGAGAAGTGGCAAGAGAGGAGTGGAGAAAAGAATGCATATTTAAGAAGAAAAAGAAGAAAAAAGGCTCTCTTCACAATTTCCGCCAGGTTCCAGGCTAGGATTATTCCTCTCTTTTTTTTTTCTTTTTTTTTTTTAATGGGCTACGGGGGGGGGGCCGGGAAA
>NW_006800158.1:916542-939042 GCF_000485575.1 Poecilia formosa
AGTTAGTGAGACATCAGTGCTCCCTCAGACGTTTCTATGAGTATGGATGTGTGACTCTGTGTGTGTATCTGTGTGTTTGTGTGTGTGGCGGAGGGAGCGTTAGGGGAGTGAGAGAGAGAGAGAAAGAGAGAGAGAGAGAAAAAGAGAGAGCGAGCGAGCACAAGCAAGCATCAGGCCGGATGGTGTTTTGTTGCTCTGGTGTAAGGAAATCAAGTCCCCCCGGGCACATTTTTAAAAGCCTAATGCCTTTCAAATGATGTCATCACGTTTTACTCTTTCTCTCTCCCCTAGCACCCTCCCGCTCACCCAATCTCTCTTAATATCTTTTCCCCCTTTTCAAACTGTTTCCGCTACCCTTCCACTGTGCACGCACACACACACGCACACTCTTACCCCTCTACCCCCACATCCCACCCTCCCCAATCACTTATTTGGCTGCAGAGAAAGGCGATGGGCTCCAACCGGAGTCATGTGACACATTAGAATAATGGCCGAGCAAAAAGCAAAAACATCTTGTGTTTTTATGACTGATGTGCTTTTTACCCCCATGTTTTATTTCCTGAAAGTGATATCACGCTAATCAAAACCACAGAGTGTTTAGAGTGCAAAGTGTGATTGAAAGAGCACCATTAAGAAACTGGCAACCCCGCCCCGCCATTGGCCGCCACCAACCAACCTGCATCCCTGGCACCATGCACGCACTCAGTGTTGTCGGTTGCATTTGACATTTTTGTTGTTGTTGTTGTTTTTTTTTTGTTGTTGTTTTTTTTTCATGTATTCTGTTAATGGGAACTGGGTGTGGTCGCCGGAAAAAAAGGAGGAGGCAGCCCGGCCCTACCCGCAGGAACACGGACGCGTGTGAAAATCCACATCAATTTAAGCGTGCGTCAGTCAGTCAGCTGCCAGGCGAAGCCTCTGAGATTCCGGCGACGCGAGGTCAGCGGGGAGCGAGGTGTTCCACGCGCACGCTCCTGTTTTGCACTCGAGCTCCAGCCCGTTTAGTCAGAGGGGAAGTGTGTGTTCACGAGTGTGAGTGCAGCAGACAGCAGGCAGAGTGACTGATACTCAGCCTGCCTCCCAGATGGCCTGCTCAACTCTGCTCCAATCTGATCTCAGAGCCTTTGTTCTGGCATGTTCCATTACGACGCCGTGACACTGGTAAAGACAGAGGGGAGAGGAGCTGGTCTCAGATCAGATACAGCTAAATTATACATGTATATTTTTTTCTTTTTTGTTCCCCCCTCTGTGCTACTCTTGTACTAGCACAGTCACAGTTTGGCATTTGTCATGTTTTTTGTGTTTTTTTTTGCTTCTTTTTCTTCTTCCTGTGGTAGAGGGAAGAGCGCACTTTATAAATAATAAATAAAAACTCATTCAATGGGTTTAAGCTTTTTTTTGTAAGAATAACGGCTTCAATATTAAATTTAAAGACATTTTTATATATTAAATTTAAAGACATTTTTATATTTTCTATTTTTCATGGAGATGTGGTCTTTTTTTTAAGCAAAAGCTTAAAAAAAGCCCCGGCTGACACATATAACAGCTACTCAGCAGGAAGTTTTGACATTTGGACATTTTAAAGAGATTTGGATGAATGAGAACTTATAGATGCTTATTTTAAAAATATAAACACATAAGGTTAAATTCATGGTCTGTTTCAGGGGTGCCAAAACTTTATTGTCAGAACTCAGAAGGACCAGAAGGACTTCAGGGTTAGAAAGAGACATTATTTTGCTAGAATTTAAGGATTTTGCTGGTTTGGCCTGTTAAAAGAAATATTTATACAGCGTTAGCAAAAATTTAGCCATTTTGAAGCAATAACATTGGGATTTGAATCTATTTTTTTCAAGAGTGTGTGGATGTCTTTGCAAGAAATTGCAAAAACTTGGTTATTTAATATATAAATATTTTGTATTTTAATAATATTTCAACTTATCGTCAACCTTTTTTTTTTTCCCCCCAATAAAAAACAAAAGATAAATCTGCTTCAACCAGCTGTGCTGGGAGGCTAAAGTTGTTTTAGTTTTGGGTTGCAGTCAGGGGCCTCAAATGGCACCAGGGCCACACTTTTGACACCCAAAGTCTTATTGTTCATTTGTCTTGCGGGAATTAAAGCTGTTAACTTGTCTCTTTGTACTTTAATGGCTTCACACTACTTTTTTTTTATTTCTTTTTAATATAAAGGTGAAGAAAAGTAAAGAGTGTGAGTTTTTCCAAAGTGGGAAATGTAAAATTAAAGAGCAGGAGTGGCGGGCCCCTCTCGCTGGTGACAGTCACTGTAATGTTGTGTCTGCTGCAGCAAACCTTTGCATAAATAAAGGGGGGGAGAAAGCAAGTGAAAATCAATAATCAGAGAGTAGTTACAGCTGGGTGTCAACATATTTGACGCTCTCTCTCTCTGCATCACACACCCCGCTGTGAACGATGATGCCTAATATACAGTGTGACCTTCAAAATGTCATAAAAGTGTTGTGCAATAAAGTGTCAATATTTGTGGTTATATGGAGCAGGATGACTTTTACAGTAATTGGAACGGCCACGTTAAAGCTACGGATCAGTCAACTGATTAAAGACGTGCATGCCGGACGGCCGGCTTACTGCCCAGGAATGATGGGCGCTCACGTCTTGCATGCGCGCTCACACACTCACCAAAAGGAAGTGCAACCAAACTTGTGTTGCTCTTTCTTTTTTTTTTTTCTCTTGTAGCGTTAGTGTGTGTGTGGATGCGTGTGTGCGTGAGGGTGTGTGGTTATGTGTGAAGCTCATTTATTATTGAAGGGCTGTTATATGCCAGGAGAGCACACTCTCATCCTCTCAGTAGTGTGTCTTCCTCTTACAGGAGCACTATTAACCCTGACACACAAGGACATGCTTGTCTGTGTGTTTGTGACAGAAACAGAGAGAGAGACACGCGCTTGTGTGTGTGTGTGTGTGTGCATGGCATGCGTGCGTGCGCGTATGTGTGTGTGTACATGGCGTGCGTGCGTGCGCGTATGTGTGTGTGTGTGGTCCAGTGTGTGCCCCTGCTTCTAATCTGTGTTTTGGATTTTTTAATTTTAAACCCCATCTGGGATGGGCAGGTGGGCCAGTGTCTGTTACACGATGCTGGGAACTGTTGCCAGAAAGGGATCTGTACAGTAGACCAGTCAAAATATGTTTCTGAGAGGCGTCTATGGCTACAGTATGGTGGAGTCCTGGATGGAACCCTGGGGGAATTGTATTTGTTCTTATTTAATTATTTGTTTACGTACAGCCGCTGCTCTAAACATGTCTAAGTGAAAATGGCTGTTAATACATGAGGATGTGGGCAATATGGTCGTATTTTAAATATTTTCTGATTTTCCAGTATGGTTTATGTGAATCATATGCTTATTTGTGTAGCAAAATAAAGGAAGAGAATTAAAGAGAACTACATTTTAAAATAAACATATCAACAGAATATGTTAACATTCTGTTAATGTTTTATTAACAGAATATCTTAATATTCTGTTAATAAAATGTCTCAGAATAACATTAACATTCACAAAGGACACTAAAAAGACAATTTTAAAAAATGCTAACCTTAAAAAAGGAATGAACCTTTACAAGAAATAAAAAAAAGTTTTTAGTTCTCATTGACCACAGCTAATAATGCTTTGAAAGCTCATGCTGTTTGGTAGTTGGTTCCAGAGCTAAGGGACATTCAAACTAAACATTGCCAACTCTTAGTACCGAGAACACTGTGGTGATTTAGAAGTATAACGTTTTGTCTCAGCAGGATTGATATGGTAAGATGTGTAGTGCATGATCCGAGCCAGGGAACCATGTAGACCGAAAATACATGTGGTCTGAAAAAGGTACCTGGAGGAACTCCATATGTGATCTCTGTTCACTTAGATTTAGATTTGAGAAATGACACAATGCTGGTCTGTTAGCACAGTGCCACACATCAATCAGTCAATCATTCAGTGGATAGCTGTCTGAGTGCAGTCCAGTTATTCTAACAGAATTTTTTACTTCCATATCTTTCAGCCACATAAGTTTTTATTTCTTCTGTTTACAAAGTCAACACGTTTCTGATCACTAGATTAAAAAAGAAAAGCCACGAGAAAATCATATTTGCCATTTCGATAAAGCTGAAAATAACGGACAGACTCCAATGTCCCCTGAAAATAAGATTTAAATCTTAATCCGTGTTTTTACATGTGCTTTTACAGTCTGTTCATTGTACACAAATACGCCACACAAGCCAAACAGAAGCAGCTGGTATTTAGTATCTGTGCATTGTCACACATTTATATTTAGGCCGTCTTTCACTTTCAGTCGTGATAAGTGGCGTTCAGGCTGACAGCAGCCCGGGTGGATGGAGTTGTGTGTTTAGTGTCAGCGTGGAAGAAGACTTGCTGACTTGGGTCTTTCTATTCTGTAAACCTTATTTGACTCGGCGATAGACGAGGGTGAAAAGGGGGTGGGGAGCAGCAGAAAAGAAAAGTGTGGGCGTCTGTTGAGAAAAGCTTCTCATTGTGTTCGATTTCGATTCTTTTTTTTCTTTCTCCCCCTACCCCCTTTTTTTTTTTTTTTTTCCCTTTTTTTTTTTTTTTTTGGTTTTGTTGCCGTTTCCTTACATATACCCCAAATCCTTTGGCAGATAAGGAAATAAATACATTTTATTACTGCACAGTGTGCTTGGTGTGTCCCATAAATACAGTATTGAAAGCATCAGCATAGTTTAAAAGTTCGTCATCAAACTTTTTGTGAGTACGAAGGTCAGGAACAACTCAATCAAAAAGTAAGTGACCACAAAATCAGCTTTACTATGAATATGTTGAACAAACTGTTTTAAGATTTGATTCCTCTGAAGTGTTTGGTTTTCTTTCTCTTTCTCTTCATCATCACCTCTACGTCTTCATCTTGTTAACAATCCATTTTACTGTTTGCTAAAACCAATGCATCTCATTTTAGCTAAGTATTTTTAATAAAATCTTAGGACAGTCATTCAAACGTTTCAATCTGATGTATGACTTAAATCAGTTGTATATTCTGAAAATTTGCATTAAGGCATATTTGCATTTTTTTTCTATTCAGACCTGCTAACTTCTATGACATATGGTAAATTAAAGCCCTTGATCAAATCAGAAGAAATTATTTGGACTTCTTACAGCTTAATAATATTTATTGGACCCATCATGTCACATTTGCTTACAATAGGCTTTGAAAATGTATGAAAACTTCTCCAAGGTGGATACGACATGTCCTGCCAAAGTAGATAAAAGCAAAGATAAATGAACGGATTTCAAAAATTAAAATATTTTAAATATTTTAGAAGAAAACACAATATTTGTGTGGCTTCTTGCTTTGTTTAATGCAAATACAAAATCTTTATATGTGAGGTAGTGGCATCCAAATCTTTTGTTTTTTAAATCAGTTGCTTAGACATAATGGACGGATAGACAAAGAACTCACAAAGAATTCAAACCCCCGTCACCCTGCTTCCCCCCAAAAAAAATCAGTTTAACATTTTATTGTTCCTTTAAAACCTGTAATCTTGAAAATAATATTCAGTATCAGGTTTTGTTCATGTACTCCGACTTCCATCACAACATATTAAACAGAACTTAAACAGATAACATATTTCTAATTTTACAGCTTTAGGACAAAGAAATATGTCAACAACAAATTTCTGTTTTCCTGTTTTCTTTTTAAGTTGCTTTTATTTGTTCTCATCCCTTTAAATTCAGCACATGACAGACTCCTTATCGTGGGTACAAGGCCAGTGTGTACAATCTGACGGTGACACCCTCACCTCAGATTATGCTGCTGTCAACACATTCCCAGGTTGTCGTCACTCATCTTTTAGATTCCTATTCGGGGGCTGATTGTGTTGATAACAGACTGCTGTTGCACTAAACTGTGCATCATCGTTTTTTGGCATGCGGAGGAAGTGGCGGAGGGCTGGGTCAAAACTGTTATCACCCTATCATATCTCTGACAGCTTCCTGTCAAAATCAGGTCGCAGGAAGAGATGCAAGGAGATCCTGCGATGCTGACAAAGCCAAACCGCTCTCTCTCTCTCTCTCTCCCTCTTTTATTCTGCTTTCTTTTTGTCTGCCTTATTTAGCAGTTTTAATTCTCTTTGCCACTTAGCATATGCTTAATAGGACTGGTGATGATAGTGAGGGTTGTGGGGGGTAGGTGGGGAAAGGAAGAAAAGCAGTGGGAGTGAGGGGTGTGGTCTCAGTGTTGGGGCTGTGTGGATGGTTGGGTCAAAGCGGTGGCGTCTCAGAGCCTTGGTGTTTCTAAAGAACCAGAAAAGTTTATGAACCGTCAGCGTTCTGTCAGGGAAGGAAAAAAGCTCAGCTCGTGAGTCTGTTTGATGCGTTTGTGCTGTTTGCTCCTTCGGCACGGTAAAGGAGGGACAATGACGTACGAACAGCAGACAAAGACACAAAAAAAAGTGATGTGATGTGAGGAGGGCTGGTTTGATTTGGCAATCAGCACACCGTCCATTCACCCTCCCCTCCCTGTGCTGTCTCTGTGTTTACTCCAGATGCTGGGGAAGACTTGGCGAAGGCAGCAGTGAGCCTGCAGCCGCCTCCATCCCAGGTCAGGGAGCGGAGCATCGGCTCGTCCTCTAAGGACTGCCCCTACTGCGGGAAGTCCTTCCGCACCTCCCATCATCTCAAAGTCCACCTGCGGATACACACAGGTCAGTACGGTTAGCATCGTGTCAGTAATTTTCTTCACTATTAAACATTTATTGTACTTCATGCAAAATTTACTTTACTACTTGTACTGACATTTCTTCTGGGGTTAGATTGACATATTGGGTTCTGAATATTGGCCTAATCACATATTGGACGGCCTTGTTACATGATGGATATGATGCAGATTAATCAATTGCATATTTTCCAAATGAGAACACAAGAAATCATTATTGGTAATGAATAACTAGAAAGAAAGGAAGGAAGGAAGAAAGAAAGAACAAAAGAAAGATTTTGATTTTAACAACACATTTATTTTTCAATGGATATACATTATGACATCAGAATTTACCCTAAGAAACAACCACATAAACACAGAGTGAAAAAGTAAATGTCCATAAACCACAGAACACACAACATTGTCAAAACACCACAGAGTGAAAAATTCAGATTATTCATCACTGAAAAGAACTGAAATTCAGCTTTAACTGTCTCTAACCATCAAAGTAAACATAGTGTCAACTTTTCCCACTGCAGTATTATTTATCTTACTTCTTCTACTAATATAAATGGAAACTTTTGCTTATGCAATCAGAAAATTTAACAATATCCTCTTATTAGTTTATTTTTGTCAATAACATGCACCAAATATAAAAGCCACTTGAGAAAAATAAACTCCACATTAAAAAAATAAATAAATACATCTTCCAACACAATAAACAGTGGTGACCTAATTCAGTTGGATCTTTTTAAATCTTAGACACAAAACTGTTAACGCTCTCTGCCTCGTGAAAAGTCATCCACTTCTTTCTTTACTCAAAGAAAGAAAGATAGAAAAAGAATGAAATTTTTATTTCAATTGTAATAGAGTTTGTTTGCAGTTAGGGTTACGGTTCATCAAGCTTTTTAAAGTCTTTGAGAGTCACCTTGTTCATATTTGTACAGGTGCGTACCAGTACTAGTTTGGATTTGTGTCTGCATTCAGAATGATTACATGGACAGCACCCAGTGCTTTACCTCTAAAACTAAAGTTATTCTACCTAAAGATGAGCCAGAATCACAGTCCAACTGGATTCTGTTTTAAAAATGAAATTATTTTATTTCATTTTTCACCTAATATAACTGACTGGGGAAACAGATTTGTCAGAATGTAGCCAAGAGGCCCATAGAATCACTGGAGGAGTTGCAGGGACTCACAGCTCAGGTAGGAGAATATTTTAACAAGATTACTGTTATACTATGCCCTTTTTTTTTTTTTTTTACAGAGGCAAGAAGAATTGCTAAAAGAAATCCATTACAAGACAATGTGGCACTGGTTTAGATCAAAGTATATTCACATATGGTAAAGAATTAACAAAGACTTTAATCTTCAGACATTACCCAGCTGATAGAGACACAACCCAAAGTCTTACAGTCGGCAGTGGGATGAATAAAAACACATGCCTGGTTTTATTTTTATGAAATAAAAAACTGCAAAGGGACATCAATTTCAATAAAACCATAAGACAGAAAAAAAAGCAAGATATTTGAGAAGCTGGAACAATATTTAATTTGTTGTACTTTTGTTGTGTAATCGAGTTTAAACATTGGATAATCTTGAAAATCCAGATTGAAGAAAATTTACCTGACCATCCTGCTGGGCATTTACAAACAGGCTCATTTGCATGGAGAGAACTAAGTAACCTACATTTGCCTGGTCAAAGCATTATTGAGCAAGGCATTAGGATCCTTACCTACAGCTTACCTGGATCACCTAAATAGGATTAAGAAGGTTAAGAGTTCAACTGAACACTTGTAATGGAAATACATACTTCATCCTAAAAGGGTTCACACTCTTGTTAAAATGCCTGTTTTTTTTCTAATATAAAAACATCCCTCCTTCATAAAACCTTTAGTAACCTTTTGCACCTTTATATGTGTTTATCCCACAATATTTGTTTAAGTTAAAATGCCCAAAGTATATGTCAAATTAAAGGTGGAACAGTTTGTCCACAGCTGTGTTTCCATTAGAAATATATATTTCTACATATAATATAGAAATATATTAACGTTTTCAATATTACATTGATGTTGGAAAACAAAACAATTCTACAATTGTGTTTTTCAATTAAATAAGAAACATAATTGAAATCATACCTCCTACCACTTCCTGTCGTCTTCTTCTTCTTCATGTTTTGCAGCAGTTGTAACATCCTGTTTTTGATCATGTGACTTGTGTCATGCGAAAAAGTATGTCCATAGCAGTTTTGTGAAATAAACTAATTACGAAACAGCAAAAAAAAACAAAAAAAAAAACAACAAAAAAACACACTTCATCCTTGCAGCAAAAACTTTTTTTCAAAATTGGAGTGTTTCAATTAAGTAAATTTATTTTCCAAATGTCAAATTACACAATCCTCTGGTAAATGGATTGATCCTCTGGTCAAAGGAAATGCAGCTTTGTAATGTCACAAAAACCTTCTGTGTCCATGAAAGTGGAGGATTGAGTCAAAAAAAGTTAACCTGAGCTGAAACCGAACCTAATTACAAATCTTATTTAACAATTTAAAAAAGTCTGTTCTTATTTGCTTGTGTTTCCTCTTTGTCTGTCAGGGTGCTGAAATGATAGGGAGCCCCCTTTTGTTTCCTCAATGAAAGCACGTATTGATCCGAGGCCAGTACAAACCCTTCAATCTGCACCATGCTAACACATCCAGTAACACTTACCAAATTAGATTTCTTAAGTTAAATAGCACAACCAGGCTGTGCTATCCCAGCAGCGCTCCATAGCTGGTGATGACTTTGGGAGGCATTTGATATCTGTTAGGTCAGGGAGCTGAGTTATGTCTGCTTTGAGTAGTATGCTGCAGTAAGAACACCCCTGAGGGCCATATTTTATCATGAAGGAAGTGCAGGCCTCCACCTTGGTCTGGTGTTTTTCAAAACATTTAACGAAATAC
Organism: Poecilia formosa; assembly: GCF_000485575.1. Lineage (NCBI taxonomy): Eukaryota > Metazoa > Chordata > Actinopteri > Cyprinodontiformes > Poeciliidae > Poecilia > Poecilia formosa. Next base: position 926,162 of record NW_006800158.1, read on the forward strand.
GCCGCTAGGCCGATCTGATTTCCTTCACTGTATATTTTACATTCATTCGTTCATATTTCAACATATAGTGAAACAACAGAGAAGTTCCCCCCCGCTCTTCTGCAAAACTTGTAAGGTTTAGTGAGGATGTTGTCTTTTCAAGAGGAATGTATCCTTGGATATGGGCCTGTTTAAGCACAGATTTAATAGTGTCTCTTCCACACATGCAAAGGGGGGGAAAAAAAAAAAAGCTTGATGCATCCCCAATATGTGGTCTTTAAATCATTCCTATGCTCTAATCGGAGCAGCTCCATTATCACCACAAGATGACTTCTGCAGGGGCTGAAGATCTGCTCTGTGCTCCGGTGACAATGCGAGGAAATTCACAGATGACAGCCGAGCTCTCGTTACCCTAATGCAAAGTGACTGACACAATAGAGTTGCTTACCGAGCTGGCCGAGGCGGCATTGTGCGGTGCAATACGGAGATTAATGAGTGACTAACACCGGCTTGAAAGGAATGAAGTGAATTTAAATTCCTCAAAAAGTTAAAGAGCTAATGTTACAGTATTAATTTCCTCTTGAACATCGAGTGGGAAAATATCCATTAGCAAAATTAACCACAGTTTTCTAGGTAGCTAACATTGTGCGACTGTGGCACTACAGTGTGGGGCCAGAGCTAATGAACACACTGCAGAGGGTGATATTTCATTATACAAATTAATGCTCACATTTTAATGGGAAAGTCACATAATGAATCTAGGCTTCAGTGACAGCAATTAGAGGCCCAGATTGTCCCCTTCTGGACAAGGCACTATTTAGCAGTAAGCAGCTGTGTGTAAAAAAAAAATAAATAAAAAAAGACCTCGCTCCTGACAATAGCTTCACATAACTTCAGGCCGAAGCACATAGCCAATAAGAGTGCCTGCTCGCTTTAAATGAGCAGAGGGGGAGAGAAAGAAATGGAGACAGGGGGAGAGAAGAAGCATGACTTGCCCGTGTCATTTAACCTTAACCTAACCTTGTAATCAGGATGAATCAAGAGGGACCTGTGATCTCCGTCTCTATTCCTCTCACTCCTTTGGGCCCCTCCCTCTCCTCCTTTCCATTCTTCCTCTGAGTATCTCTGTGGGGGTTTTTCAGCGCATTTACCTTTTTCTCATCCTTTCCTAATCTCTTCTCTTCAGTGTTTTTAATACAGTAACAGTGCAAGATTTAATATTCCCCTGTAGAGCACACTTAATATCCAAAGTTCCCCTGTGCATATAGCATCCCTTTATGGTGTGATTTTCCCCCTTTAATAATTGAACAGTTAGTCCTGGCAATATGAGAAACACTGCCAGATTACCCCCAACTGCTAAAAGACAAAAATGCTAGCATTAGTAGATTTATTCTTGACAACAACCATACAATAAATGTATTTAAGAAAAAAAAAATAACATAATGAGCACAAGTGTTAACGTATTTAATAAAGTCAGTTTCTGTTGTGACGTTATTCAAACATCAGCAAGATTTTGGTGAGTCAAAGAAAACAGAATAACCATGAAAGCTGTAAAATATGTTTAGTATCTGCCTGAAGGAAAGAGCATGACAGAAAGATGACTGTATAATGAATGGACTTTATGGTATTTTCACAACTGATAGTCCAGTTGACTCGATTCGATTAACTTGGCTTTCTTTCATATTGCACTCACTGTCAAATGAACCAACCTATTGAAAATCCTGTTCCCCTCCTCGCCTGTGGTGGCAGTGCACCAAGAACCACTGAAGAAAACGACAGGAAAACCTCTAAACAACGCCCTTCTTCACCAAATGTAAACAAAGATGCAGTTGCAGGATTTCTTTGTCTTTGGTTTTTCAACAATGGCCTCTGTGTGAGCCATTTCTCCCACTAGCATTAGACATGTTTTGGTTGTATTTACCCACAATGCCCTGCAGTACAGCTCACTTCCTGCTTTTCAACTGGACGTTCTAGCCAAATAAAGTGCAGATGGATTAAAGAGGAAAAGCAGGACTGAATGCACCCTTAATGTTCAGAGGTTTTCAGGTAAAGTCCTGTTGGAGGATGATGGATAGATTGTAGCTGTAGATCAAAACCCAAAAAGCTTTTCAGATCAAGTTTCTATCATCTAAATGTGTTTTCAAAAATGCTGTCACAGTTTAAGTGAATGGCTATGAGGACACAAACTGGTTTTTTTATTACTATAGAGTCTACAGTTATTCACGTGGCAGACTGTGGTGGTTGACAGTTTTTCATAATGACTTTTGTATATAAAATCACATACTGCATAACAGAGCGGGTTATGTGAAAGAAAACAATCCATTAGCTCTTTTTAAACTTTCACTGTGAGGTTGAATCAGCAGTAAATGGATTGTATATTTAAAGTGCTTTTCCTGTCATACTGACCCTTCAAAAGGCTTTACACTAGAACACATTCACGCATCAATATGCAGATCGACAGGCAACTTGGGAATAAGTGCCTCACCCATGGTGACATTAGCTTAACTTTCTTTTTTCTGCACATTTTTAAGTATCACAGTGGTTGATTTCAAAATAACTTCCTCAGTTTTGCAAAAAAAGTTTTTTTTGTTAGCTTTTTGCTTGCTTGAGGTAATTTTTGGCTTTTCTGAAAAAGAGTTAATGTGCAAAAATGGAGTTGAAAATAAATTTGCTGATAAGTTCTGACATACCAAAATTTCCCATCCATTTTTCTGAGATGTGTGATCCAAGCTAGTTTCATTGCATTTTGTTTATGATAGCCATACGTAGCATCAACTTCTGACCAAATTACATTCTCTGTAATGTATTCTCTGCACCAAACAAGTAGATGGAAGTATACCTAATTTGCATCTTAATTTTTAGCAACAGTTTAAAAGTTTGCATAACAACTAGCTCAGAAGAAGAGAAAGAGGTTCAAACTGGTTAATCACCAAAGAGAGAGGCCAAAGCGGGTTTCTACCATATGAAAACTCTTGTAGACTCGTTCATGTCTTCCTAGGTTGCTGCTGTATTTATGTAGCAACCTGTGACACGCTGTGGCTCATTGGGTAGAATAGTCATCCTGCAATAGGAAGGTTTCAGGTTTGGTTCCAGCCTCCCCTTGTAATATTTCAGGATAACTATGTTTCTATCCAATTGTCATGAATTTTAACAATTACAAAGAGATAAAATAGCGCTTGTATAATCACTATGACACTTTTAGAAATTATTTGAAGACGGTAAAATGATAGAAGTCCTGTTTGGTCTTGACCTTTGTCAGCTTCAGCATTTAAGACCAAATAGTCTGGATTTACACCAAATGGAAGGTTATCTGCATCACACTACATACTATGTGCTTACAACCTTTCAGTAAATCCTCACTTAAAAAACCCAGATATCTGATCACATTCACACTATTTTGTTAGTTTTACTTTTAGACTTTCATGCCCCCTTTTTAATAAAATGTCTCTTGACAATTAAAACACACAGCAAAGAGAGGAAGAATATTAAAATGCTGATATTAAGGGTCTTTTTTTTTGCTTGGGTTCCATTAACACATCTTAACTAAGCAACTCTTCCTCATTGTCACTATGACATAAACCAAATGTTTCCATTGTTCTAGCTAAACTAAAAATCCTTTCCCAGTTTTCTGTCAGCAGGTGCTCAACTGTATACTGAGGTGTATGCAGACACATTATTGGCCATATTATATGATAATATTTCCACCTCTTTAGCGCAGCGCAGCGCCGCTATGCGACTCATGTTGTGCATACCCATTTTTTACGCCACTGCCTGTCAGTTGTGCCACAATAATTTCCCCCTCTGCAGTAAGCATGGACAAATATTCTCAGGATACTTTAACCTCCTGTGAAAAGGTTTAGGTGTTTACACAAAAATGTTAAAATACAAGTTGTTGTTTTTTTTAGATTTTTTTGTTTTTTGGAGGTTTTTTTTCCAACAAAAAGGTAAAAAAAATAATATCCCCATGGATAGATCCTCATGCACAGCTGAAAACATAATCTATTTATTATGACAGGTGTAATAATATTATCTGTGCCTTATTTACTTATTTTTTTTACTAATTTGTGCTAATTAAAGAAAATTAAACCTTTTAGGTTCAAACGTTCAATGGCATATTGATTTAAAAGACTCGAAACTGGTCACAGCCAGTCAACATCTTAACAGTGCATATCTCTGAATCATTTCAAACCATGTCACAGCTAACAAAATGTTCTATCGGTGCTATCCATCTATTTAATACTAAAAATAAAAAAATAGTCTAACAAACTAACAACTATGAAAAGTTGACCAATCTATTTTTAAATGCCATAAAGCAGTTTCCTGGCTTTGATGCAGGAATGATCTGTCATGTGCCTGGGAAGTTGTGCTGTTTGGCTGATATCAATTAAAAGTGGATTAACGGGTACATAATGACCTTTAGCAGTAAATTGTGTGTAATGTTGCAAGGCAGGATACAGTATATTCCCCAGATGTCACACCAGGCCCCTGACGTATGATGGAGCAGATGTCTTAGCCAGTCCAAATGGCTCTCTAAGACACAAACACACACGCCTATACACACAAGCACACACACACACACACACGCACACACACACACACAGTGTTGAGCTGACACGCATGCATAAACATGTGTTCACACACATTCCAAATGGTGCACACACACGTCCATAAACACAAGGAGAGGCAGAAATGCACAAGTCATCTGTTTCACTTGCTCCAGATAGTCCTGTGCTTAATTTTAATGGGAAACGGACAGAAACGGATCACTCTGAACATTTGTTTTTGCCTTCAGCTCGCCTTGCCCTATAAGCATCAGTAGGATGGGGTCATGTGTGAAAAATTTTGGAATGTTTGTCTTTGTCACTTTAGATACACTGAATGCAAAAAGAAAGTGTACACGCCCCTGGTATTCACCTCTGTTAGAGGACGAAAAAAAAAAATAATAATAAAGAAAAATCTAACTAGAGGTGTTTGGTAGTAGCCTGTTAGCCATTACATTTTGATTTGGCCAATTTACCTACAAGGATTTCTTCAAATCTAGCAGATTGTGATGACATCGCTTACCCACAGCCCTCTTGGGGGAACCCACAGATCCTCTGTCAATTTCAGTTTTAAATCTAACGGGAGCATTTCAAAACTTTATTTTCGGTTGATATAGCCATTCCATTGATTGATTTTCACTCTGGATATGGCATTGTTTTGTTGTTATTTATCTGACAAAATATTCAACTTTGGTTTTATCAAATCATAGCACATTCTACGTCAAGGTTGGGGGGAATCTTAAGCTAAGTATTTGTGTTTTCTTAAAAAAAAAAAAGCCTTTTTGCACCCTCAAGATGTTCCATTATAGGTCAAAAATGATGTATATGAACAGGGGTGTGTACGTATTTGAGAGTGACTGTATACCTTGTTAGTGCATATAAATCTTTATTTTCCCCTTAAACATTAACAATGTCTTATTAGGGAAGAAAAAACAGAGGATGGAAAAAAAAATCTTATCAGTCTAATTTCTGTCTAATTTGGCTCTTAGAATATCATTTTGTCCAGTTAGAGGAATTGAGAATGATCATTTGCATCAGGGACGTTTCCTTATTAAATCAGCACTGAGCCTCTGTTCGGCAGCTCACAGGAGAAGCACTTATTGGGTTAAAAGCTCATCTCGTATGGTTTATTTTAAATATACTCTATGCTTCACAGACACTCTGCTGTAAGAGAAAAGATATCAAATCATTGTCTTTCTTTCTCCAGTCAGGGTTATCTGTCTCTCTCCATGCTCTCCTTCTCCTTTCTTTGCTTTTTTTCTCTTATTCTTTCTTTTTACACTCCTCAGCAGTTCCACCTTCAATTTTCTTTTGTATAGCCCCCTATTCTTTTCTCTCCCGTATCAATATTCTATTGAGTTGGTGTTTGTGGCCCTTTATTTGAGAACTCTGCAGTAGGTCTGCAGATCACAGAGTCTTTTTCTGGAATGGTGCCCTCTAAATAATGATAAATTACTTGAGCAGTATGCCATTTGCTAATTATATCCATGATTTACTACACAGCCCGACTTAAATCATTCAAACCAGCCTTGCGTAACAATGCTTTTTTTCTTCTCTATGAAATGTTTTCCATGCGTATAATCTAAATATTTTATTGGCATATACTTTAAATATATAGAAAGAATTCGCATACAACACACTACAGCCATCCGATTCCCCCTTTATTTATTTTTCCTCCAATCTGCATGCCTTTACACACAGTTATTGTTATCCCTCTTACAGAAATTCCACTCTGGCAACTTTTTATATGTATGTGTTTCAAAAAAAAAAGAAAAGAAAGGAAAAAAAATCAAGCTTAGCATTTTTTCCCTCTTTGTTCATTGTTTAATGAATCCAAATCTGGCTCAGACGCCAAGCCTATTATAATTGCTAGCAGGATGTGTTCTATTTCAACATAAGTATCATTCCTATGGAAGATCTACTACAGGCAGAATAATGCTGGAGTTAAACCATCATCAGGAATATCCATGAATATGGATGTGAAGCATAAATAAACACATGTAGATGTTACAGAACAGATTCCTCCGTCTTTTACTGTAATATAAATCACTTTCATCTGTATCCTCTGTAGTGAATCATATTGTTCTTTATCACCGGGCTCCAAACAGACATGTGGTCCGCATGTGTTGCCTGCAATTTTCCCCTCGTCCTTTTATTACTTTTACATAGCAGTTTAGCCTAGTTTGTATTCTTATTTGATTCGCTGCAGTGTGGTCAGGGTTGCATTACTCTCAGAGCCCTCCACCTCCTCCCACCAACACACACACGCACACACGCAAACACATCCCAACATCCCCCCACCCCACAGGAGAAGCTGCAAATGGGGAATGTCCGAGAAATTACACTCTCACTGCCAAGGCACACGCCTGAAAGCAAACAAAGCAAGAGAACAGAGACAGTGACCCCACTCCAAACACACGCACACACACAGGCTCACGCACACGCACACACACACACACACACGCACACACACACACACACACGCACACACACACAGACACACACACGCATGCACACACACACATATTTTGTTATAAATACAAGTCTAGTCACACCCTTCGAAGAACAGATAACATCCAGATAGTTTTGTTCTCAGATGAAATTATCATCTGTACCAGTGAAGTGAAAGCAGCCTATAGTGAAACGTCTTTATGGTGTTGATATGAGTGATGGCTCACTTGGTGAAGCTGGATCAGCTCATGATCACTGGCCGGCTCCTGTCCTAACACAAGCACATTAACACTTATATAGACATCAGGCGGCGATGGACTGCTGACTGGAAGACAAAAGACTTCCAGTCAGTGGTAGCTGTTGTTGATTGAAAGACTTTTCTGGTTCATTAGTTGTAGCTTATTTTTTTTCTTCTTTTCTTTGTTTTAGTATTTATATGTTTCTCAAACTTCCTTCTACTTTGAAAAGCGATCTTTTTTTTCATTTAGCGAAAGCTGACATTTTTAATATGAACTAATATCCTTTCTCTTAGTGGTTAATGAAATGCATATCTTTTTGGTGAGCTCATTTGACCTAATTTTCTTTGTTGAGGGAGGTTACATGACCCTAGGGTCCACTTTCCCTGCTCCAATAAATAGATTTTGATACAGAATTAATGTAATAAGCAGGTTAATTATTCACTGTTTTCCTTGTCTTTTTCTTTCTCGCTCTCTGTCTCTGTTTTGGCTTCTCAGGAGAGAAACCCTACCGATGCCCTCATTGTGACTATGCTGGCACCCAGTCTGCCAGTCTGAAGTACCACCTGGAGCGCCACCATCGTGAACGTCAAAACGGCTCCAACACATCAGGCTCGTCCTCTGGCCACAACACATCTTCAGACCATAAAGACGATTCTGGGAAAGCAGGTAGTGGCATCTTTGCCCGACCAGATGTACTCCGTAATGTTTTCAAGGGCATGCCAGCCAATCTGGACTTCAGAGCTGGTCCGCTGCTGCCACATCAGTGGGCATCGGCTGGTATCATAGCGCCACACGAACGAGATCGCGATCGTGGGGATCGGCGTTTTGATTCGATCCACTCATCTGAGAACCTGAAGACTCCGGATGGCCAATCCCCCATTGTTTCAGCGGCTGACAGTGCCGCCAGTTTCTCCGACCTAAGCAGGGCTTACCAAAGTATGATAGGGAACGGAGTCCACTTCCAAGGTTCTCTCCAAGCTTTCATGGACAATTTTGTCCTCAGCTCTATGAAGAAAGATGTTGCTGACAACCACAACCCTGTCCAGCTTCCAATTCAGCGCTACCATGATAACGGTGAGCCCAAAGCCAAACGTATTGTCTCAAGTGACCAGGAGAAAGATGACAAACCAGAAGTCAAAAAGCATTCAGAGACTGGAAAGCCTGGGTCCCAGTATGAACCGCTCGATCTTTCTGTATCAGTACGTCCTGAGTCTGGACCCGGATCCCTGCCTGGCTCCTCAATCACTGTTCACGATAACGTGGCTTGGCATGGCTGTCTCTTCTGCTCTTTCTCTACTTCCTCTTTGGAGCTCATGGCTCTACACCTTCAAGCTAACCACCTGGGTAAAGCCCAAATGCAGCGGGCTGATGCCGGCAAAGAGATTCAGCAGGAGGGTCTTCCCACCAACTCTACCATTCATTCTTCCAATATCAAGAGCTCTGCTTTGGCGCTGGAGAGAGAAGGAGACAGAGATGGTGAGAAAATCCACGGAGTTTGGAACAACCACATCGACCAACCGTACAACCCCTTCCAAAGTGATTTCTTCAGGAGGTTCGGTGGTCTATATGATGGCTCTTCAAGAGTTACCCCAGGCCTTCAAGGTTATATAGCAGAGCAGGGACTGGAACTGCACAATCAGGTCATTGGAGGAACACCGTCAGCTGTGGATGACCAGATTGGTGACAGGGGTTCCTGTGGAGATACTGAGTATGACCGCATTGGATCAGATGAAGAAATCACAAAAGCTGGGGAGCACAGCACATGTGGGACCCCTTCAAACACCCCAAAGAGACCACAGCTACAGAATAACTCTGAGGAAGAGGATGATGACGGTAGAGTGGCCGAAGAAGAGGAGGAAAGAGATGATGATGATCAAATGGACTTGGAGAGAGAGGAAGAAGGCAGTCCTGTTTCTGACCACAGCCAGTCTCACGCTAAACAGCTGCAAGATGACTCTTCTCTTACTCTAATGACCAATGCTGGTTTACCAGCGTCCTCCACCACCACAAAGCCACTGTCTCTGGTTCCCCAAGCCCAGAACCAAACCCTGGCGCTGGACAAGCAGTGGCAGCAGGGGCTGGGCCTCCTGTCCTCGGACGGTGCATCAGGACTTTTGAAGGCTGATCCGCAGGCCCACCTAGAGCAGCAAATGACTATGCTGTCTGTCCTCCGAGCCTACAGTAACGACTCCACCCCTACGTTCAACGGCCTGGGAGGCGGAAGTGGCGGATCGATCACGGGCGGTGTGAAGAGGTCTGATGGAACCGGTGAGCATGTGTGACACCTCATGGCATAGTTAATACTGGAAAGCACACACACGCATTTACAAACAACCTCACAAAAACAAAAGCCTTATACCTGCATAAAACAAAATTTATAAGGTAGATTAAATTGCACCACCACTGCATACACATAAACCCCAAAGCTCACAAATGCATAAACTCTTTATTTTTTGCTTGACACCCACAAAGGTAGTCCCAAACACTCACTAAATATCTCAAGATTGGCCCTGAAGTGATTTGAGCCTTATTTCAAGCAAGTTTAGAAGCTATCAGCCTGGCGACTAGCAACAGATTAATCTTTATTACACGTTTATATTACTGGGAGTGCAGTTCCTCCCTCCTGCTCCTCAGCATGGGGGGAATAACCCTGGATGAGTCAGAGCAGGACCTCAGTTCCCTGTACCATCTCCTCCACATGTCTCTTAACCATCTTAGCCCTCATAAAGCCGGCTCCCAAAAGCCCATTACTTTATAAGATTCGTCGATCTATGACCCTGTGAAAAATGAACTGTCAGCTTTCATGATTCTGCTAAGGTTATAGCTGATCCTTGAAACTGAAGAAAAAAAAAAGTATTTTTATCTCACCCTCCCTATTTTCTTTCCAGTGCTCGCTGGTTGCCGAGTGTCTGTATAAAAAGAGAGTAAAAACAAGTGTTGTTGGTCATCAGTATCCCTAAGTCCTCTGCTAGTGACACATAGTTAATGTCAATCAAGGGATTCATTGGTTTTAATAAAAATGTTGATATTTTTTTGTTATGTCCAAAGCAAAAAGGAAATTAAATGGCTGCAAATAGACAGCAAACTCGTTATTTATGGGCACAAGAAAATAAGATAATAGTAACTATGAAGTATTCTTAAAAAGAGAGAAAGCCTTTGTAGCAGAATGTCCTAAATTTCATACACGCATTAATCTGGAAGCTGGAAATGTAAAGTGGATAGCTGTGTTCGCCATTACGAATATTTAACTTTGAATTTCAGGCTTTTTTTTTTACACTGCACTAATAATCACATTGAGGCATTATAGTGAACATGAGTAACATCAAGTCCTTTTTTAGAAGTCCTAGAATGTAAATGAGATAAAAGTGATTATTTAGCTTCTCCAAGACGAAGCTCTGGAAATACTTGTGCAGCTTTTCAATAACGCTAGTTATTTCACAAATTGCATAAACTTTGTGTTGCAATAATATGAAATAACTTTGAAAAGCAAAACCATAAATTGGGTCCAACATAAATTGTTTTCCAGATATAAACAGGATTTTGATTAAAGGTGAGAAAAAAATCACTTCTAAGTGATAAGGTTCATAAGTGTTTTAGTAATTCTGTATAAGATACTTCACATTAACTGTTAATTTTTTTTCATTTATTTGGCAAACTGCTGGGCCATAATAGTCATTAACTGTCAGTGCATCTGGTCTCTTCTTGTCCACTTAGTTTTTTTAATCTATAGTACTTCAGTTTATGTTTAACTGATAAGATTTGCAAAAATTCCAATTTTCTGATTGTATTTCTGTATTCGGGTGAAATATACTGCAACTGGTAGCTCGGTTTGGTCGCAGTCATCATCAGATGTTCTCTAAAAACATCTGAGTTGTATATTTCAACTAGTTGAAATGAGTTGAAATAGAAGCATAAGGGAAGAGCATGGATATAGTGTTTTCAGGACAAAATAACATTTTTACCATCCTCATTGACAACACTGTCAGTGTGTGCTATTATCCTTCCTGTTTCTGCCGGTCCTGGTTCATACGCTAAAGCTGCGTGGCTGGAAGGGAAATAATAGGCACACTTGTCTCAGTAAAATGCACTATTACAGTCCTTCTTTATGTGTCCACTTGTAAACCCCTTGTGTTGGGGGGGTCACCCGCAGCTTGAACAAAAAAACAAAAAAAAAGGAGAGACAGACATTCCACTGTTACATGGTGGGTGGAAAAAAAAAAGAAGAAGGTGGGGGTAGTAGTGCAGACGTCTGTAAAACTCAATTCAGACCTGGCAAAATGTGATTATCTTGAGTGGGTTTGCATTAGGTTTGTATGCAAATATGGCATAAATCATTAATATCGAAATTCTCCCCTGAATGTGCGGGAAGCGTCGTAGGGCACGCGTTGCACGTTTGGACTGACCGCTTCTTCATTAGTATGCCCGGAGGAGGCACAACGGGCCACAATATACTTGAGTCTAGTTGCGCTTTGACTCTTAACAGATATAGATGAAGATGTGAGGATTTACACAAACACACTCAACCTGTCTGTGATATTAAAGCTCGCCTCAAACTGGCCCTGAAAATTAGGTTTATCAATAAATGTCATTAGCAGCATCAGTGGCCCTGAGGTTTCTGTAATCAGACAAGGTATCTGGTTACTTAAGTACAGTTCATAGTAAAGATTGATATATACCCACACCATTTGCTGTACTCTAGGTGTGCTTAACACAATCAATACTTGGCTGCGCTGTAGACCTATCTATAGCCATGCATTATCAAACATGAAGTATTACATTATTCAAACGGTGCTGTACATGCCAGGTCTGCTTGCGAACATTGCTCCTCACGTTGTATTACTCACGTTACCTCAACCCCCTTGTTCACTTAATATATTAAATGTGGTGTGGGACTTTGGAAGGTTGAGACTGACAAGCTGGAGAGCGTCGTGCTCGGAGGATTTTAGAGCAGAAAATGGCAGCGCTCATAGCTGAGCACCTCTTAGAATTAGAGGAGTAGGCAAAAGAAAGAAGCCAGGGAAATGCTTGGATGTGTTCAATTAGACCCATCAGTATATCAAGGACTCTTATGGTATACTCTGTAGTTCTCCTAATAATTGCTGTTTTGTTTGCGTTAGTGAAAAAAAGGGCTCTTGCTCCGCTATTTTATGCTTTATAAATGTATGACAAATATGCTGTTACAAGCTTTTGTTAATGCACGATCTTTGCGACAGGTGACTACATCAATGTTACAAAACCTTTAGCTAGCTCTCATCAAGAGACATAATTTATGAAACTTGCATAACTTTTATACATTTCTGACAGGGCTATGTCATCTTTCCATGGTTTTCTTCTGGATTCCTCCTCCAAACTTCTAAAGGCATCCATTTTAGATTAATTGGTGTAATCTTTGTTGACAAAATGGTTTATTTGTCATGACTAACTGAATAGGTTACTGCCTAGCACAAGTTTTCACGTGCAAGTTTGCATATGAATGCAAGTAAACCAAAATTTCATGTACGACTTTCTTCGATATTGGGAAAATTTGCTCAATTAGTTGCAGTCCCCCAATTTACCCGATGACTGTGAGCAGGATCAATAAAATCATTGTAACATGTTCATGTTTCTCTTGTTTTTTATTTCTTTTATTAAACGATCTAATTAAGCCATCTGTCTCAACATATCAATACTC
>NW_006800158.1:944042-949042 GCF_000485575.1 Poecilia formosa
TTGATCCCAAAGTTTGACACAAATAACTGTCAAACTTTGGCAGTAAAACTTTGGAAACTTTGTAAGTAAAGTTTCTACTAAAGTTTACTAGTAAAATCTAGTAAAGTAAAATATATATTGTACTTTAGTTTAGCATGTTCAAATATGAACAAACCTCATGAATTATAAAGTAGAGTTTATGATGGATGTTTTTGCCACCATATAAGTTGTAAGCTTGCAACAAAATGGAGAGGGTCCTCCCCTCCGAGCTGAATGTTTGGACTTAGAAATTTTTCAGAGTTCTGTTCCTCCTGTGAAGTGGAGACCCACTAGTGGATGGGAGCATTCCACCACTCCCATCCCAGCCTGAAGGGTCTCTCGCTGACCACGCCGTGCTGACAGCCCCTCTGAGGTGAACGTTTGGACTGGGAAAGTTTGCAATCTCAGAACTTTTTCTGCAAATGTATTTCGTTTAACTCTTTTTCAAAACTGCCGAAAACCAAATCAAAGTTGTGAAATTTGGGCAGAAAAATCTGCTGAACATTGGAAACGTTGCTACCTTGTATGGTAAAGAAACTGCCCTATTTCATGAAAGATAACTGGACCAAACGGGATAATTAAAAAATGAGATCGAGAGTAATAAAGTTTTCAAACACTTTTTAGCTATAACAAACGATAGATCCATATACTATAATATAATGGCAAAATTAAATGATGTTTGAATTTAAGTATAAAATGATCAAATGGGAACTCTCAAGTATGAAATGAGTGTACAAACTGGTGAGGTAATGAGTTGACCCGGAGCTAATGCTAGTCAGCTAACTGCTATCACGATTGTTTTTTCACAACAACTAGCCATACGATTGTTGCCCATCCCTACTTCTAATAATCCTTTATTTTTTTCGAAAGACAAGTCCTTCTCGCTCCATGATTCACTTGCCAGGAATCCTTGTAAAAAATCAAGACGCCTAGCATAAACAGCTTCTTCTTTTAATATGCCTTGATAGGAATGAAAATGATGTAGTAGGGGAAGGACTGGGAGGAGGGGGGTGGGATTAAAACTGAAGGGGATTAGCACTATACTTTAAGATAAATCTGTTTTAATGTGAAACCTCATCCCCGCTCATTCCGGGGTAACCACTCTTGTTAACTGCTTCGCTATCGCTTCTTTTAATGCGCCCTATTTTTTTTCCTTTCTTTTTTTTTTTTTTTTTTTTTCTGCTCAGCAACTTTTAAGTACAGGCTTTTGGACGCGGCAGTGCACCGCTAACTCTGCCAGTTACACAAACAACGTCCCTTTCTGAGCATTTAAACACAGAACAATGGCAGAGCACATAGCTGCGCACATTAATGCTTTTGTATATTGATGGGAGGGTGGTGGGGGGGTGAGATGGGCTGAAGCAGGAAAGCGAAAGAGAAGAAAAGAGATAAGCAGAGCTTGGCTGCACTGCCCCTCCATCCCTCCATCTCCCTCTTTTTTTTTTCTCCTCGCTGTCTCTATGACTGAGGGAAAAAAGTCTCTTTCCATCATCAAATCCAGGCTGATCTGTATGCATTGAAGGCTAAACAGACAAACATCATATTCTCCGTCTCCAGACTTTAATTGACTGAACAAGGATTGGTCACACTTTTAAGAAGCGTTCCGTAATGGATTTCCATTTTTGTTTCTCTTTTAACTGGCAGTGCGAAGGGGAAGCCATAAATGCTGTCTTTATTACTGAAAACAACAGCCGCCTCTCTCTTTCTCTCTCTCTCTCAATCTATCTGGCTTCTTCCATTATTCCGTATCTATTTTTTTTCTTTTTACATGTGTGTCTGCGTGTGTGTGTGTGTGTGTGTTTTCTCACCATAAAAGATGATATCAGTGTAACGGTCGGCAGGCGTTGCAAGGTCAACTCTGCCCGACAGATGACAAACGATCTCAAGATGGCCACATCATCTGTCCTGTAGCTGTTGGCTGCAACAGGGATGAACACACACATCTTTTTTCTGCCGATTTTATTTGAATTTGTTTGTACCATTGCATGGTGGAGAAAGAAAAGAGAAAGAATAAAAACAACTGGTTCTCTTTGGGATAGAGTAGAAATGTTTTAGGTCAAAAAAACAGAGTAAATATAAAGTGTGCGTGCGTGTGTGTGTGTGTGTGTGTGCGCACATGTATGCTTGTGTGTGTGTATGCGTGTGTTTGTTTGGGGGGTGATGGAGGTGGCAGTTTACGGGTCAAATGAACAAAAAGGGAATTTTTTTCAGAAGGTCTGTTTTTGTCAGGCTTCTGTATCAGGAAGCGGGCTTGGCATGAAACAGGGGCTCAGAATTATGGACAAGCTGCTCATCAGATGGGAGCTGGGTTTATTTTTGTGGCCCACCCCCTACTTCCCCTCCACCCATCCATCCATCAATACCTCCCATCCTTTGCCACCTCTCCTATTTTCTACCAACATAAATGGATCTGGTTCTCCGTAACCGTATGTATCCAGAATGGACAAAAAGAACTTTGTCTCTCTCCTGCAGGACAAAACTTTTTATTTGAGTTGTCTTTCTGTTGTGACCACTTGAGGCTGAACACTGAACCTGCTTTGTTTTTATCAGACTTTATTCTAATCACGCTCTCTCACCAACATTCCTTCTTGTTGATCGCTGGCTATCAGCAGGAAGTCTTCAACGTTCTATCATGTTTGTTCTTCATTTCTCGACTCTCCTTCAAACAGCATATGGACCAGTCGTTCAAACAGCCAGTTTTTCATCTGTCAGCTCTCACCAGTCATCATCAGGTTAAATGTTAGTGTCTGATTTGTTCCTCAACAATATCAGAAATGGCTGTGATTTCTAAGGTCTTATTGATAAGAGCTTTCTAAAACTAGTATATCTCCATCAGCAGCTGTAAATTATAGAGATAAAACCTGGACAGACATAAGGGCCACAGTTGACCCTTAATATCCAACTGGCCCTCAATTTTCTCACTTTAAGAAAATATACCAATGAACAAACCAGAACATCCCCAGAATCAACATTAATTACCGATTTGTAAAACAGTTAAATAACAAGCATTGAATATTCATATGTAAAAGATTTGGGCCTAAAATAGGCCTTTGGGTTTAGTTACTAGAAGATTATCTTTAATGGAACAGTTAATACCAGGGTTCATTTTATTTACTCATCCATTTACAGTTTTGTCTTCAGTTCAGTTTAGTTTAAAAAAATCAAATATGTTCAGAAAATAGAGTCCATAACCGTTCTTTCAGAATCCACAGGTACTACTGACTCAGAAGGCCTGGGTAATTCTTCACAAACGGCTCTGGTGTCAGAGGTGGCTCACCATTAAAGATTTCACAGAAATATGAAAAAGATCAAATTGGACCTTTAAGGAGGTTGAAAACAACATTAAACATCTATATGTTTGTTCAATATTTCAAAATTTCAATTATTAAAATAAATGTTTGTTTTATCTTTAGCTATAGGTTCATTTTTGAAAGAAATAAAACAAAATTTTTGAAAGAAAATAGAAGCTGTAAATCCACAACACTAAATATTGTGAAGTAATGATTTGTTTCCATCTTAACAATACAAAGTACACAAAATCATTCAACTGTAAAAACCTTGGTTGTCCAAGTGTACGTTGGTCCAAATCTTGTTTTATGATGAACGTCTGGTAAGGTTGGTGGCACTGAGCTATCCAACTTAGCTTTACAGCTAGCTGCAAAAAGAAAAGTTTGGAAATCGATTTGTCAAATTGACTAAAATGACCAGATCAGTGAAATGCTTTTTAAATACTACTGGACACAATAAACTCATCGCTGATTAAGTTTAGAAAGGTTTTGTGAAAGTCCAACAATTTCTCAAGCAGAGGAAATAAAGAAACAGGAAGTAAAGTGACTTGCTGTCACTCTTTATATTCCCATCAGGAGGGTAGAAAGGATTCAGTTTGGAAACCATGTACATGTGCTTCATCCTGGATTACATTAATACTTTTACTTACTTACAAAAAATAAAAACAGGGGGTTTGACGTTTTCACACCCAAACACAATTTAAGATCTAGAGCAGAAAGGTCATGAATCTCAGTTTTAATGTTGTAAAGGGGCCAAAAATCCAGTAACCTTAGAAACCAAAATATTGGCGGCTTACAATTTAAAGCTGTGATTATAAAAATCAAAGATAAAATATGTTTATTTCAAATTAAGCTTACATGAAAATTGTTACATTTTTTAGAAAAGATTCAGATTTCTCTCTAAATGTGAGTATGGAAGAAAATCTGGAAACTAAAGCAGATTTTCACCTTCAGTTTTCTTTTTACTTTCATATCCAGATCTAGAAAGTATACAAGTAAATTCCTTATTTCCCACAAGATCTTTGGAACCCTGGGACATTGAGAGTTCACGCAAGAACAGAAGAAAAACTAAGATGTTAATCTGTCTAAACTGCCTCTCAAAGGAAGAATTCTTCTTCTAACAATAACTTTCTTTCTGCGATTTGTTACATGCAAAACAAAATATCGCTGTTTGCTCAAAAGTTTCAAAAACAGTTTAATCTGAACAGTTCAGCAACTTCTTCTTAGCGTCATCAGTTTAACAAACTTTTTTTGTTGTTTCTCTGTTTACTTTAATGCAATGAGATTTTTTTCCTTCTCTTAGAAGAAGGGTTTGTTTATTCCCATGAAGTATTGGATGTTAAAAAAAATATTTTAATAAAAGATGAAGGAAGTTTGTTGAATTCCATTAAATTTCCACCCAGTTTTCAGTGTTTCTGAGTTATTCATATTTAGTCCATGTGCAAGTGGTCTTACATTAGATTCCCCTTTACACAATGAAGGCTGCTTTATCGGCTTTTTTGGGGGAATGCAGAGGTTGCAGTATTGGATCTCGCACCTATTGAAGCTGACACGGTATAACAAAGCGTGCGGGGCCAAAAAGTAATGATCATATACAAATATCAATATGAGAAAGAGTGTGTGCTAAAGAAGACACATGGCTATTGATGTTTAAATAACTGTAGCGTCAGAGAGATGGAGAGAGGGGGGAAAAAT